>NC_049204.1:59061417-59361417 GCF_013347855.1 Anguilla anguilla | reverse complement strand
CGCCAACACTACACAAACCTGACGTTGCCTGGGTGACTGCTGCCAGTGAACCTTTCAGTGCGAGTGGCTGGGCGTTTGGGGGGGGAAAAAAAGTTCTCTCTGTAGGCAGAAGAGCAGAGGGGGACGAATGCCAAAGCGTGATTCGAGGTCTCATCAGAAGAGGATTGTGGGGCTGGTGGCGTTGTCATCGATGCAGGACACAGAGGGCCAGGGCGATCCGAAGCCTCAGGTCTAAGAGCTCTTGCTCTCAGTGACGTGTGCTTGTGCAAGAAGGAACCCCCTGAATCTCTGCACACAGAGTGTGAGAAGGCTGGGGAGGGGGAGGAGGAATTTTCCCATCTTGTGAATGACAAAAGTGAGCAAAACTGCTTCTGGCGACAAACTGAACCTACGAACCAAACATGTACAGAAATAATTGTGAAATACTATGAATAAATAAGGAATTATAATGATGAGAATATAATATTAAAAGAAACCTAATGTAGTGTCAGATTTATTTACAGTACTGTATATTGGAATGGGGTTTGGTTTGGGACTTGTAGGGGATGGGTTTTGGGGGTTGGGTGGGGATTGTTGGGAGTGCGGTTGATCTCCAAGTTGGGCAGGTAATTTTGGGTGAAATGAAGTTTACAAGGGCTTAAAAAGGAATGTTGTCTTTATTAAATATTAAATGTTTAAAAAACGTATCTCTCTCTTTATTGAAAACTGATTTTATTTTGAGTTATTGTAATATATTGCAAGCATCGAGTTGCGTTTTTACAAGATCGTATTTTTGATTATGGATAGCAGGGTGGTTGCACCTCTACCTTGATTATAGTGCCTATGTATGAAAACAGGATGTCAAACATGGTCCAGGGTACCCACTGTGTATACTGATTTGAGTCATCTAACATTACAATCACATGGCAGATGCTTTTATCGAATGTGACATACAGTAGTGGAGAACATCAGTGTTTTTCACAGGAAGGCAAAAATACAGCATCACCAAGAAGGCGCGATTGATCTCTTGATCATTTAAGGTTGTTGTTGAAAATATGCGTTTTAACTGCTGATTTTACCTCCCAGTCTGCAATGTAATTACATTTAAAGATTTAACTTATGGAGTCATTTCTCATAGAGCACATTATAAGAGACTGAAAGCATTGTTTAATCAGACTTGTTACATGTTCCATATTCACAACTCGGTACATTTATTGTCGATGTAAAGTAATCTGTAAACATTAAATAAAATAGTCTCATAAAGAACAATTCAGTGTTAAAATTCAATCTTGGTTTTTAAAATAATACTATTATCACCAGGTTGCAATAATCTTTGAGATTAAAAGTAGCATACTCAGTGGGTCCCCTGGACCAAGCTGAGAGGCACTGTATTAGTAAGTATAGTACAGTTCATAATTATTTTGACAGTGACACAAGTTTTGTTGTTTTGACTCTCTAGTCTAGCACATTGTCTATGACGAGGATTCGTGTGCTGGATTCATAAGCTGTGTGCAAAACACTGGAATTCCTGAGATGACTTCCTTGATTTCAGGAAACTGTTCTTCGATCATCTGCATTTAGTCACATTGCATCTCGAGTGGTTGAGTTAAAACCCAAAAAGCAATAAGTCCATACATACTTTCATTCTCCACAAATAATTTGTGAATTTGAATGTGCGTACGCTTTGTAACAAATCTTACCCTGTAGAGCAGGGGTCCTCAATCTTTTCCAGAAAGGGCCGGTGTGGGTGCAGGCTTTTGTTCCAACTAAGCAGTTCATCACGTAATTTTACGAATCAAATACTAGTCTTTGCTAAGGGTCTTGATTAATAGGATTGGGTGTGTAACTGCTTGGTTGGAACAATAAGCTGCACCCACACTGGCCCTTTCTGGAAAAGATTGAGGACCCCTGCTATAGAGTCACTGCTCTGGCCCGATAAAATTAATTAAATTTCCCTCTGTGCAGTGGAAAATATGACAGTCAGCCCCTCCGTTTGCAAAGGTGAAACGATGACATTCACTAACGCTGACCTCTTGGAAAAAACTTTGATGCTTTGATCAACGGTCAGTGTGTTCTGTGTGAGCAGTGGAGATGAAATGCTGATCTAAATGGATAAGTCACATAGGTACTGTTACTGACAATTCCTGCTGGCAGCTTTTGAAGTATTTCAAGAAGGGTTTTCCTTTTTGAAAAACAAGTAAACCTTTACAAACTGTGCATTAGGGGGGGAAATCCACAGTACAGAATTTGTACTTACAAAATGTCAAAATCTAATTCAAGAAAATATTAACTTACAGTATAAAATAAGTTAGAAATTTCCCAGTGAGGGTCGTTTTACAAAATACCCGTGTACTTCTCAGTAACACTGATCTTTGATCCGTGCTCTATTCTAAATCTTCACATGTAACCCTCAGTAGTGCTGTGCAGTGTTCACAGATCAAAAACACTGGGATGGGAAGGAAAATTGTAGTGTGGAGTTTGCTGCAAATGGCTTTTACTGTGTAGAACACAGGCATGTTTTACCAGTAATTATAAGTCTCAGTGCTTTAGGCATGGGGTACTGCCAATAGTCTGTATAATATTCTTTGAATATTCTTTACATTATAAATTCATACAGCATCTTTTTACTGTACATATTGTTTTATTACACATTTCTAATAGGGCTCTCTAATACTCACAGGTGTCAGGGATTTAGACAGTTCATCTTTATACATTTTAAAAAGGTCCGTGTCTATTGATAACCTAGTTTCTGTGCATTTTTTTTTTTTTTTAATGTGTGCCTGCAGGGCACAGGGAGTCAGACCAAAAAAAGTCCCTGTAGGTGCATTCCCAGTAACCTCAAAGACTGATGACTTCATATTACGATTACATTTGTCAAGATAGGTGCCTGCACATGTCATGTCTTGTCCTGTACTTGTCTGAACATGTAATTTACTGCGATACTGTAGTTCTTGGCTGATCACATGATCAATCTCATGGTGGTTACAGGCATAGCCAAGGGGAGCTCTTGCTACGACAAAGTTTAGTAACATTTTGAATGACTTGGTAATTTTTCCTCCACGAAGATGCACCTCTTTTCCAATCATCTCTCTCTTGTAGTACTGTGGAGCTGTAGGCTGTAAGGTCAGAATACAGTGTATGATCTTGAAAATTGCAGCTGAAAAGTTTGCTGCAGGTGAATGTGACCTATATAATAAAATATGGACTACAGCAACTGTGGAAGCTGGGGTGGTTTACTGCAAAGGTTTTGGCTTGACCCATGAATCATCAGTCCAGGACTCAGACGGAAACATCTTGGAAACCATACAGTGGTGCCCAGTAGAACTCCTACTACTCTACGCGGTAAAAACAGACTTAGCAGTATCTAATAATTACTGCACATACAGGAAATAAGAGGAAATCATAAAAGTAAATTATCGATACAATGTTTGTTCCTACTTAAGCAGCCTTCTATCGTAGCATCCACATGTTCAGCATTGGAACTTTGATTGGAGTCAGGTGCTGTGGTCAGGTGAGACCAAAATTGAAAATTTTTGACATAGGACACCTGCTGTGGCTGTGGGTTTGGCATCGGAAAGAAGACATTTATGCTGAAAAGGTTTTTATTCCTACAGTGAAATAAGGCCCCCAGTTTGTCTGCCCTTGTTTTCTTACGTTATGTTAGTCCTCTGTCAGCTAGAGGTTGGGATAGCCTCTTTGTCAAGCCCCTTCTCAAACAATTGTCCCATTTGCACCACCTCAATAATCTAAGTCGATCAAGTAATTGCCACTAATTAAGCACAGATGATGATTGACAGCGATATTTACAAGTGACACGTGTTCGATTTGGTTCAATTAGCTACTACCGTGGCCATGCTGCAGGATTTTTGAATGTTGTACAGGGACATGTTACATATTTTGTTAGAAGCACTAGGAAATGGACATATTAAAAATGAGAGCAGTTATATAACATTAAACCTGCACAATTTCGTTTTATTTATTTTTTGTAATAAGGAGTGATATGCTTTCCTTAACATTTAAACTCCCATCCATATTCACTTTCCTTCCTGTCTCTCCTCATAGTAGATCAACTGATTGTTTATAAAAGTCTCGTTTAGAAACTCAGTTGTATGAATAGTCACTCAGCTGTGCTGTTGGAGTGCCTACAGGGATGCTTAAGGCTAACCATTGAAATACAAGCTTAAATCCCTGCAGGTCACATGGTCGAGACTAACTTGTTATTATATATCAATATATTACATTTCTTAATATAAACTCATTTTTTATAGATTAATCGACCTGAGTTCCTGTGCTGCACCTGCACAAATCATTATGTTCTAGACAGCCTGCACAACACTGAGCATAAAACCAAGGTCAAATGGTCCAGAGAGTGAAGATGTAAAGCTGGTTGCTGAAGCTGGTTATTGTACGAGTGATAATTTGCTTAGTGTATAAAATAATTGAAACCTGTGATAAAACATCGGGAAAAAAAGACTGAAAGAGTATCCTGAAAGAGTTTGAGTAAACCTGGGTTTGCGCACATCTAAGCATGAGTCTGGTGCAAAGGCGGTCCTGGAAGTTCCGGTAAAAATAATGAATGATAAATTTGGACCAGGGGTGTTGCTTCAAATGCCGGAATGGGTTTCGCTGGGATTCCCTGAGAAAGGGAGTTTTTCGGGTCCGCAGTTGGAAAGACTGAAAACAGAATCTTTGTCAGTTGCACACAGTAGTCTAACATTTGCTGGTTCAATTCCTCTGCCCCTAGGCCTAAGGAGTGTTGTCTCCATGGGTAAGAATTTCAAATGGTGAAAGATTTGTGTGGTGGTGTAATTTCCACCACACTCCCCCCGCATTGATTGATTGATTGATTGATTGATGGGTTGATGTTTTCCCTTGATTGGTGAATTGATCATCTTCTGTTTCATGTCCCGGAAGAGCTGTGGGTCCGATACCCAGTCTCTACCTATCAGGCCAATTACAAGGGGAGTGGAGAGCCGTCTTGGTGTCCTTTTAGAAGGAAGTTTTGCAGTCATACGAGAGCGATCTCTCCAGGGCGACCAAGCAGGGAACGGCAAAAGACCGCACTCTTTGGTATCGTATGTTGCGGGAAACTGGTTTGACTGTTTGGCCGTACGTAAAGCCTGACTATAATTTTAAAGTATGATGCATTCTGGCATGTATAACATTAATTATCGCAGTAGTTCGCCTTGGCGTTAGCCACCTTGGCCGTGTATGTTATTGCATTTCCCGGTCCTAGCCACCCTGTGCGGATACGGTGCACCTGTTAATGTTTTAATTTATCGTTGGTTTTATATTGTAACGAAATTATTTTACTGTGGTTTGTATCCTTGTAATACCCTGCCTTGGAACAGTATTGATGTACTTTTATTATTTTTGTTCCTTTGGGGGAGGGCTAGGCTGTGTTCATGTAAAATAATCACTGGTAGCAGGTTAAAGTGCCCTGTAGGGGTGTGGGGTTTATAGTGTGTATCTGCCCAAACTCTTCTGATTGCTGTGTGGGTCTTAAAGCTATTTAGTGTGTGGGAATTAGTGTGCATTTACCTAACTCTTGCCAGGTGTGTGGCAGGCATCACGGGACAGCCCAGGTTACTCCAGCACCCCCCCCCCCCCCCTTTACTGTTTCCAATTCATTGTACAATAAAGATTGTTACTGCCTACCTCTGTGTTCATGTCCTGCATGTACCCTGGTCACTGAAGTACTTCCCCAATTTAAAAGTCTCTCACCTTCCTGGGAGTGGCGTAATCTAAAATAAGTAAAGTGGGCTATTGTTACACACGCATTTAAGGAACATCCTAATTATAGGTTGCAATCATGAAAAAAAATATATAAGGTGAATATTACTGCTCTGTATAGAGAAGTAATATTGACCTTACCTATAACGCTTCCGTAACTTCATTACTGCATCGTAAGAATAGATGCCCTTGTTTACTAGCAATGCTGTGCTAATAATAATTTGTTTGAACATCCTTATCCAACTTGTAAAGAGGTGGAAATTTGAAAGTGGTACAATGACAAAATTTTAGAGAAATCATAATCTGGCACTGGTAAATGGTGGCAAACTTTTCAAACTCTAGATATTTATCATCTCTGGCTGTCACTATTTTCTATTTTGACCAATCAGTGAAATGAAGTTTCATTATTTGTGTCATGCCAGGAATGACTCTATGGCTTTCTCTACATTTTCGCTACTAAAACAAGCCAACGTAAAGGTCAGGGAAATGAGCCAACGGAGGGTGGATTCATGTTCTCGTCCTAGTTAAGAGACTAGTCCCAGAATGCAATTTTCAAGCACATACCAGTGTTTACTGTTAGCCCACAACTGCCAAACAGAATGTTACCTCTCATCTTTTTTGACAACCTCTGAGCCTTTATATTTACAAATCCCACAAGCAGCATGAAACACTACTGACTGTTTTATAACACTGTGATTAACATGCATGTTATAATGCATGTACTGTATATCGCAATGGTGTTACTGTGTCATTTGTAATGGTATCATTAGGGCCACGCGAAACTTCAGGGATTTAAATTTGCATCACGCTTCATTTCCTCATGGGGTCCCCCATAGGCACTAGACTAGTGCAATCCCCTGGATAATCAATTATTTATGCAGTTATGTCAACTGCATGTTTCACAATAAATGAAATAGCTTTCAGCAGGGGCAGCATAAAAATCTAAATGAAAACTTGAGGTTTAAACTATGTGCCTGAATTTTACCATAGTTTTTTCTTTTTGTATCGCACATGTTGATCCATTGTTTTGTGTGTGTATTTGGATAAATTGCAAATGACATCCATGTTTCCTTCCTCTCCATGTGTTAGGAAAACAAATAGTTCTTTACTCTAGTTCTTTACTCAGTTAACTAGACATTTTGTGTGTGCAGGCTACTTCCCACTGGTTAAAAAACTAAAATATAGCATAATAAATGTAAAAAAAAAAAAAATGCAACTATCACAAGTTCATTTCTAGTAGCCATTCTGAATTCAACAGATGACACTGGGAGGACATTGATTTCAACTGTCGTTAAGTGGTCATTGATTTATCAACTTGGATGACTGCACTGAACATGTACTGAAGTAAAAATAGCTGTTCTGGGTTTTATTTGGTGTAGTTATCCATCTATTGTAACTCAGTAATCCTGCTTCATGATACAGGCTCGAGGTCTCCAGATGGCAAGTTTTAATAGCATTGGTTGAATATAGTAGGCTATACCATTTGAAAGCAATGAAGATAAATAACAGTAAGGTTTAGGGAACATTATGATTAACAAGACCAGGTTAAAACCTAGTATATGGCTCGACCTAACACACGTGATCCGGCCGACCAATGGTGTAACTTCATCACTCACTCAGTCACTCACTCAGTCACAGACATTCGCGTTTGTAGGGCTGGCCCGCTGTTGCGGTCCAGCCAAAAATTTTAAATATGGTGAAAGAAAAAAGAATAATAAAATACAATTCATAAATTATTAATTTCAGTAATAAAAGTGACTTAAAGTGCTATAGATTATCGTATTTAGATTAGACGTGAATATTTGTTGTAACTTGATAAATTTCTTAATTTTCACCTGGTTGTGAGTTGTACATTTTGATAAAGGTTGAACAGTTTACTCTGCCTATCAACGAATGCGGCAATTTGATTGATAATTCATATATTTGATAATAATTACCAAATTAACTCAAATAAAAATATTTAACATGTCTCGTAAGTGAGGTGGTTTAATTGTTGATGATGCACTTGTGTTCGGTATTCAGAGTGCCGGACGTCAACGAGAATCTTAACGGTTAATACTGTTGGGTTCGGAAAATTAAACATATTTCAATTAATCCTCACCTTTATTATTATTATTATTATTATTATTATTATTATTATTAATAATAATAATAATAATAATAATAATAATATATCACTTTCATGTAATTTCCAACCGCATAAATCCGGGGATGCACCGTGATAGTCGCTAGTTCAGATATGACTTGCATGTAGGCTACACTCATCTGTGTATAGTATAATGATTGTTTGTGAAGTAACAGCGCGTCTTCAAAATCCAACTTCCTCCCAAAATTGAATCTTTCTTTAAAGAAGACTTGTGATTGGAAGGGAACGATGTTTCACCCATTCTCTAAATGTATATTTAATTCAACAATTTACTTTTCTTTCCACGTGCCATATAACAGAATGCTTAATTCCTGTTTGTAAAGATAGTTTTTTTTAAATCGCTTCTTACTGGCATATATTTAAAAGGAAGAATATATGGCCTGTATATGATTAAACGAAAAGAAACACAATATACATCTATTTATACTTTGATTGACTTATTTAGAACATCAAGTGTAAATAGCGTATAAAACCTTGTTTTCAACGTGATAAACGGAAAACCTTATTCTATCACTTGAGACGATCGGTGCGTTCCAGGCTATACGAAAGGTCTTGTGTGGGCGATGTTTAAGAGCAGTTTCCACTGTCTTCCCGCACTCGTAACAACGCACAGCAGTGATGCTTATTTCACACAGGGCAGCATACAATTGCTTCTAGTCAGATGATTATTACACGGAGCCTATACTGTTGGCTGCAAAACCGCTATGTGATTATTGTATGTTTTAATGAACTACTATATACCTGTAGGCTAGCAAGTCAATATGTAAAACATGTCCACTTGGACGCCATCCACTTTTGATTAATTTTGAAACTGAAATGATCATGCAACCTCCGCTCTCGGATGAGGGAAATTTCTTTTAGTCCACTCCTCCCATTCGTGCGATCGGACATAAAAACCCGCAGGGCTCTTGGTGGGCGAGTGACACGATGGACGTACACGATGTTGACGCCGAGAAACAACGCGACGCAGTGATACCACCCAGAAAGAGCCGGAATTATAGAATCAGCAGGCTTGCAGCTGCATGTATCATACAGAGCTTACTAACAACCCTGTGCCTCGCCATCAGCTCTTACAGCCTGGGGACCGTCCAATCTGTTGTGAGTAGTCTTTGCACGCGCCCATTACTATACATTCAAATATATGGGCTATATATAGGCTCATTGTTACAGGATAACATATGTAAAATTTGACAACAGCAATATTTCTAATATGCGAGGAATACACCTGTACTGTTGGCTACACCCGCTGAGAAAATTCAATCATTGCGCACATTGGTGTTATGAATACCTGAACCCTACCCATGGTAAACGGAATAAAGTATATAAAACATATAAAATAATATTAAAGTAATATCGCCTACATCTGTTCTTCATGCCGGTCGATTCTTTTTTGTTGTTAATTGATTTTGCAATGGTGTGCCTAAATACCCAAGGCTGCTCTTGTGAAACAAGAAGTAACCCACTGAGAAACCGACGACGGTGCACTAATGAACAGATTAAGTCGAACCTGGTTATTCCTGGTCAACGGTCGCGGGGGTGCTGGGGCCAATCCAAGCATGCATTGGACGAGAGGCAGAAATACACCCTGGACACGTCGCCGATCTATCGCACGGTGGACAGATTATATAGGCTACTTTGCAAAAGCTTTCAAAAAGGATGCCTTAATATCCAACGCACTTTCTTCGTCACTACTTTGTGTTGCGTCCAACACATTTTGTGTTAAAGTTACTATTTTTGTGTTACAAATATACAATCCGTGCGTTACAAAGTGTGACGTTTTTTAACACAGACTGTGTTGAAAGTAATAAAAAATGCGTTGCCCTTTACGAGATGTGGAAGTGTGTTAAAATGACAAGTTATGTGTTATTTTTAACACACCTACTTTAGGAGTGATGCATTTACAAATCAAAGTGTTAAGATTAATTTGCTCTGGTCTTGCCTATCAACAGGCAAGAGCAATATCTATAAGCCTTTTCATTTCAACCCTAATTTGGCACACCCTAATTAGACTGAATACACAAACAAGCATCATTCTGTTTTTATATTACCCTACCAAAATCTCACCTATTTAAGTTGGCTTTTAGGTAATTTTTTCTGTTCTACATATGGTAGCTCTTAGTGTAATTGTAAAATGCCAAAATACATGTTTTCTCAGCTCTTATAAAGATTTTATTTTGTAAAGATTCTTTCGAGTCATTTTGTGTTTTGGGCTGCAAACTGGATGCCATTGCCACTGAAATCTGAAAACTCATTTGAGAAATATCACGGAGACGCATGGATGAAGTGCTGACCACTAGGTGGTGCTGTACATCCAACCACTGACCTATAAAATTTTAAGAAAGAAATATATGAAAAATTAACCATACAAATTAGTTTGTAAAGTGATGTGCAATGTAAAATCTTATATTCTAATTTTATCATTTAAAAAAATGCTTTACGTTTGAGAGGAGATATTTACAGTAATATGCAGAGGCAGCTGTGGTATCTGCAATTTTGGTAGCATGAGTAATATATGGAAGAAGCAAAAGTTAGAATAGGTTAGTCAGCTTACTGTCACCACAAAGGTCAACAGGGCTGTTTATGACTTTGCCTTCCAGAAGAGCATGGTGTGGTAGACTAATGCAGTTTTATTTTATAGATAGGGCAGTGAAATAGGTTAAAATACAATAGGCCTTTAACACAAAGGTGGATGTGTCTGCTTACAACTCTTTTTGCTAACCAATATTCATTCTTATTTCTGTTATTACTTAAGGGTCTGTAATATGTGCATCTGAAATGTATGAAATGTCCATAGGTTAAATGCAAAAGTATTGGGACAGTGACACAATTTATTTATTTATTTATTTTGGCTTTGTGCTCCACTGGATTGGATGTGAAAAAAACAATAACTATGAGGGTAAAGAGCAAACCATCAGCGTTAAGTTTAGTATATTTACATCCATATCAGCTGATCTCTGTAGCCCTGTTTATACATAGTCCCCCCATTTTAAGGCAGCAAAAGTAACTGGACAGTTTGCTGCTCCACTGTTTCTTGGGCAGGTGTGTGTCTTTGCATTATTAGCTTGTGCTCAAGAAAGCTACCAAAAAGTCTAGAGTTGACAGAATGTGCATTTTGAGGACTAAATAAGTGCCAATGCCAGTAAAGCAGACGATCACATGTTTGAAAAAATCTGAATACAACAGAGACATAGCCAATAGGTGCGTCAAAATCAACTGGTTATAAAGAAAGAATGCCTGGGTGAGCTCAGCAATACCAAGCATCCTGGTAGTCCATGTAAGACCACTGTAGTGGATCACAGAAAAAACGCTTTCAAGTGTCGAACAGATCAAGAACACTTTCCAGGGTGTAGGTATAGTCTAATATACAAATCATAGAACATCACTGATTTACTCTTTTTTTGATGGCCAATCTGGTCACTACTATAGCAGGCTAAAAAGCTTGCCATTGAGTTGCTTTTATTTTGCCCAATTTCTAACTGTGTCTCACTTTGCAGGAATGGAAATTAAATCGGGTGAGTGTTGAGTTTTTTTCCTCCATCTTGTGTTCTGTTTCAGTGACAATTACATTAGCAAGTGAGGGGGTCCCTTCCATCATGTTCACTACTATAGCAGGCTAAAAAGCTTGCCATTGAGTTGCTTTTATTTTGCCCAATTTCTAACTGTGTCTCACTTTGCAGGAATGGAAATTAAATCGGGTGAGTGTTGAGATTTTTTCCTCCATCTTGTGTTCTGTTTCAGTGACAATTACATTAGCAAGTCCCTTCCAATGCAGAAAAAAATCATAACTGCTTTAACTCTTTTTTCCCCACTATCTTGTCAGTAACACTCCATATACACTTCTTCAAGCTTTTATTGATTAGACAGTCTAATACCCTCAGATGCTGTTGATAGTGTCAATGTCAAACACCTCTTGTTCTTATTCATGAAAATCATCTAATACATCTATTGCTCAGTCTGTCGTTGTGGGCTCTTGAATGATGTGATCATTCATATTCACATTGAGCAACACACTGTTCAACTAGTGAGAAAGAAATGTCTTGTGCATATAAAAAAAATATTAGTGTACTGCTATTATGTTCATTATTTCAGCATTGTGGACATATTTGTAAATGTAACTAAAAGAGAAACATTTCCAATTTTATTCAGTATTATCAATATATAAATATATCAATATATAAATATATAAGTTTGTTTTATGTCACAGGCCTGGAGTTATAGGTATTCATGTATGAATTTAGCAATTTTGAATGAAGATGTGATATAATATTACCATACATATTTCAGTTAATTGAATATTTATTTGTTGATTTTGGTAACATTTTATGTTCTTTTTTGCTCTGTTTTGTCAGGGAAAGGATATTGGTATATACCTGGAAGTAATGGGAGGTAAGTATTATTTTACATATAAATGCAATAACCTGTTAAGCATACTGGCTTTATGCATTCCTGCAGCCAAATGACAAGAAAACAGTGTATTTATTTATGGATTTATCTGTACAGTACATACATTTGTTATTCAGGTTATCATTTCTCATGTCTTTGTGGGATTTCAGGTCTTATTTAGCATTTACACGAGTAAGTTCTGGATTTTGTTTGTTTGCCTGCTTGCCTGTGACCTTGCGATGTGCCTTTCTGCACAGAGGTGAGGCAGCAAATGGAAAAGCTGAAGTTCAGGGTACACTGGAAGCACAAGATGGACCTTGGAAAAGGGAACACCACGGTCTCGTTCCAGTGCAGCGGGCCCTATGTAGTCCACGTGTCTGCCTGTTCTGTGTACATGGAAAACCAGGAGCTCAACGGCAGCCTCATCCTGGAGTGGCCTGGTATTAACCAGACTATCATTCAACTCCGCTCCCAGGATGACTGTGATGGTGAAAATTCCCAAAGGGACCATAAGATGATTTCCTTCACCAAATATGACAATGTTTCGCTCAGGTTCACCAGTGAAAACCTAAAACTCAGATATCTCCGCCTGGGTTTCCACTACTTGCTGGGGGAGCAATGTTTTGGACACACCTGACTCGGTCAGCAACCAACAAACTAGACCAAGCTTACAAAGAACATGAACCTTCTCCAGATATCTGGGATAGTGTTTTAGCTTTCCTGATATATCATTATTATTATTTTTTATTTCTGTGTGTATGTGTATGTGACTGTATGTGTGTGTATGTGTGTGTAAGTGCACGTATGTGTATGTGTGCTTGTATGTAACTGTTGTATAAAGTAGTAACTTTTTACAATATTTCTTTCTTTTTGGCCACTTCCACTCCAGCTACTTTGTAAATAGGTCCACAATTATACCTTTTCGGAAGAACACATTAAAGATGTTTTACCTGATAAATAACAATCACATAACATTCAGCAATCTAAAATCACAAAAATTAGTTTTTTTCTCTTAGCTATTTGACTGTTTGGCTAACCGGATACATGCTTTTATACATGAGCGTGTATATGGTGTAGTTAATTAGAAGCACTTAGTCTTCAGATTCATGACAGTACATTTGTCATAGAATTATTGATACACATTTTTGATGACTTGAATATCTTGGACAGAAGCTTATTTGTTGCCTTTGGCTCAGGGACTTTGTGCACTTTATCAGCTGAGTATAGGGAGAGGTCTGGAATACAGTGTTATATGGAGAATACAAGGGGTCGGAGCTGACATGCATTCACACATGCATAAACAATGCGCACACACACACGCGCGCGCACACACACACAAGCGTGCGCGCAACAGCACACGCGCGCGCACACAAGGACACACACACACACACACACGTGCACACACACCATAGTAAGGCTGGTTCTCTTCCTGATGCAGAACTGCTGAGGGGCAGTCATAAATAAATTCAGCTTTGGCTAGATGAGAATGGAGGGGTGGGGAAGAAGCTTACACTCCTTAAACTCACTGAGTTAGTTGTTGGGCATATGATGTGAAAGGAAGTATTTGTTCATCCTGAGGACCATCATACAAGTTGTGTGGGACTCCTGAGAGCGAGAAAGGTGCCTGCCCCATCCTCTCTGCACCTAGGCATTGTATTTTCCTGAAGAAGCCTCGCCTCACCTTTGCCACATTACCTGCGACTCCAGTGGCTCACATACCCACAAGAACCTGGGAGCTGGAGGAGTCTCGTATAATTTATTATTTATGATGTTAGGAATGTGTGGACTTGCACTTATGAACATTCTGCACATTGCAGCACACCAGGTACAAATGGAGGTCTCCTCAAAAAAAAAAAATGTTGGCATATCTGTACATTTTTTTGAAGTGTAACCCTGAATGTATTAGTATTTCTATATAAATTCTATGTATACATGCATATACGTACACTGTGAGTGTGCATACATGGATATCCTTTTAATAAGAATGCGCATGTGGTTCTTTTTGGTTCTTTTTTTTCTGGGGAATAAACGTCCTATTTAAAATGTTAAATAAATAGCTCTGGTCTCTGTCTGCCATGATAGTCAGTACTAGACTGCACCTTGTCAGCTTTTAAGGGTATTTTTTTATATGCTTAGGTTTCACCATGTAGAAATTACAGCACTTCTTAAACATAACACCTCCCCCATTTCAGGGCAGCACCATATTTGTGACATAATAATGTTATGCAAATTAAAGTAGTCATGTTTAGTACTTTGCCTCATATCCATTGCATGCAATGACTGCTTGAAATCTGTGACATAGACAACACCAGGTGCTCAGTATCCTCTCTGGCGATGCTCTGCCAAGCCTGTACTGCAGCCATCTTCATCTCCTACTTGTTTTGGGGGCTAGTTTTCTCTTCAGCAGATGATTACTAGTGGTTCAGATCTTGCAGTGTAGCCTCTGTAGTTCTGTTTGTGAAGTCTTCTGCAGACTGTAGTCACTGACACATTCATGCCTGCCTCCTGAAGAGTCATCAGCTGTAGAGGTGTTCTTTGGCCTACCAGGCCTTTTGTGATTACTGAGCTCACCAGTGCTCTCTTTCTTCTTAATGATGTTCCAAACAGTTGATTTTGGTTTAGCCTAAGGCTTGGCTTATACACTACATGACCAAAAGTATCTGGACACCCCTTGGTCTGGGGCTTGGTCGCTTAGTTCCACTGGAGGGAAATCTTAATTAAATGACATTCTAGGCAATTCTGCGCTTCTAACTTTGTGGCAGCAGTTTGGGGAAGGCCCGTTTCTGTTCCAGCATGACAATGCCTCCGGGCACACAGCAAGGTCCATGTAGAAATGGTTTTGCCGAGATCGGTGTGAGAGAACTTGACCGGCCGGCACAGAACCCTGACCTCAACCCCATCCAACCTTTGTGATCAATTGGAAAGCCAACTGCAAGCCAGGCCTAATTGCCCAATTAGTGTCCAACCTCACTAATGCTCTTCTGGCTGAATGGAAGCAAATCCCTGCAGCAATGCTCCAAAATCTAGTATAAAGCCTTCCCAGAAGAGTGGAGGTTGTTATAGCAACAAAGTTTGGACTAACACCTTATTAATGCCCATAATTTTGGATGAAATGTTGGATGTCAGGTGTCCACATACTTTTGGCCATGTAGTGTATATCTGACTGTTTTTTCTTTTTTCTTAGACTCATAATGGCTTCCTTGACTTTCATTGGCCTAACTCTGGTCCTCATGTTGACAAATGTCTGTAATAGATTTCAAAGGCAAACAAAAGCTTCTCTTATCCCTGCACTAAGGAAACAATGGAACACACTTGACTAACTAGAAATATCTGTGAAGCCATTTGTCCTAAACATTATTGTGCTCTGAAACTGGGGGCTATGTATAAAAAAGTTCTGTAATGTATAAAAATATCTGTGGCAGGGCTCGGTTTGTGGGAGAGGTTCAGGGCAATTGGAGGACTACGCCACACCTACTGGTTAAGTTGGCACATGCACCTGGAGTGCATCAATAATTAATCCAGGTATTTATAGTGTGCTTTCTTCCCAGTGGGCGTCTGTGACCGGGAAACACAACCCAGGATTGAGCAGAACGTTCCAGAACAGAAACGGCTGAAAAGTTGTTTTGTAGATTTGGTTATTTTTGTCTTTGTTATTTTAGCTTGTTGTTTTAGTTTGGCGGTTTATTGGATTTCATGTTTGTGTGGGTGCGCTCTCTCTCTCTTCATGTGGCAACCAGTGGTGTTCCCCAGCACTGCCGCATCTCTCTCCCAGGGGTGTCACGCTGGCGTGTGATAATATCCTTTGATAAAAGCTGAGAATCAGGATTTTAACCACATGTGAATTGTTTGAGTGCAAATGTAAAACTGGGGAGGACAGAGTAAATCAACAAAAAAATATGTCTTGGTCCCAAACATTATGGAGGGCACTGAGAGCATTTTCAATTATTAAAACAAAATTCTTCTTATGATTTTACATTTTAGCGAGTTACAAAATTATTTCATCAGAGAATTTTAATTTGCAGCAACAACAGAATTCACACAGGCACTACTTACAAAATGATAATGTATTAGCTGCTGAATTACATTTTTTGAGGATGAAAACCCAACTAGTCCCAAATAGCACCCTCATATAAAATGACTGTACTTCAAGAGGTTAAAGACTCATTCTCAAATGGGAGTTTCCTTGATTGACATGGTAATGGAAAGACAACGGTCTGTGCTTTGGTATTGCCTCAGATATTTTAGATAGACCTGGCAGTAAGCACTAAAACAAGATGCAACAACAAATGAAAAGGTAGCAGACGGGAATACCCACCAGAACCTGAACAATAGGAAAACCAGTTTCTAGGGAGTTTTTTTTTTCCATTATGGAATTATCATACAGTTATGGGATGGAAAAATTCTAGCCATTCCAGTTTAACATCGCCGTGTCACCATTGGTAAAAATACAACTGCCTTTTCAAAATGATGCAATCTGCCTAATTGCCTGCCTAAAGGTGACCTGCCATGGGAGCAATAAACAAAGTGCCTCCAAAACGTTTTCACCCTTTTCATTATTTTTCATTTTGCTGTGTTACTGAGACAAATGTAGCATTGCTTTGGAATACAGCTCGTTTAATTCATGCATGGCCAATATTGTTTGTTGTAACTTGGCCTCATTTTGATAGCAATACTTTTAATGGCAGGCCTAGATTTAGCAAGTTTGAATTCATGAATTAAAGTGCTTTGTATGCACAAATAACATTTATTAAACATGTTTTTGCTGAGATCAATCTGGGCATTTGTCACCTGAAAAAGGTCCACTTTTTTGAGGCCTGCCTGCCCCCCCCCCCATGGCCCTCAAACCTCAAAAAAAGAGCTTGCCTATGGACCTGGATACATCATATATACCATAATTTGCATAACCTGAAATTGTTCTTGACCATAGTGTACAAATTTAGATTACACACCTCTTTAAACGTCAGTTTATGACGTTCACTACATTTTAAACTCCACTCATAGGGTGCAGATGTTGTTGCACACTCAGTATCACTTATGTCCATCGTTTTCACTGGTGTCTTCACCGTCACTGAAGCTCTTGAAGCTAGTAGAAGCTGCAGCCATCATGTCCTTGTAAGCTGCCTTGAGTCTCTTGCTCCCAGCACATGCACCCGTGCTTCTTTGGGTTTCATTTTTTCAGCCAACACCATGTCACAGCACCAAAATTGTAGCTCTACAGTGTTTTCATAGACTGCAGAAACTGTCGGTCTTCAGGATCCAGGGATGTTCACCTTGCCATAAAATGGAGTAACTTTGGAAAGCACTATTTTCCCAAAATCTCATTTTGTTTCATTTGTAGTGTTACCCTTTTTTTGGTGGAACATCATACGGCGTAGAACTTGTCTACTTGTTGGAAGACGTGAGCCAGCTATTTGGAAATCACTGTCAGTAATGCCACTTCCAAGACCAAAGATGGATGTTGATTTACGTGTCCCAGGAGTAGACTTTGGTGTGATTGGCGGTCTTATTTTAGAGTCTGACACTGGAGTTAAAGGTGCCTCATCAGCTATGGTTTGATCATGAAAATTCACTTCATCCATGTGCAACAGCTTACTATGAATTACTCAGAATTGAGTCTGTTGTTGCAACACTCATGAGACATGGCAAAATACCACAATGAGAATTCCCCACTTCTTGAGGATTAGGCCTACATTGTGACCTAATTTTAATAGTGATATATATGTACAGTAGATTTAGACTATGGGGCATTACCAGTTATGATTACACGAGAACAGGGAATTTCCTAAGAGAAAGTCTGAGGCCATTTTCATATGAAATCACAAATTAACTCCTCAGTCAGGAGTCCCTTTGCCCATCCAAGCAAAATAAAGGTGCAGTGTACTATTTACAGCAGATTTGCAAATTAATTTTTACATTAATTACATACATTACATGGCACGTGGTACCACAGGCCCCCCTAGACACGCCTCTGGTCGACGAAAAGGAAAGTAAAACCAACCATTGGGATGGCAGGTATGCCATCCCGCCAAGTTACGCCTTGGCGGGGGCATGCCCCATACCTATACAGCACTGAGAGTTTGGCACTTTTCAGGGTTCCCCACAGAAATAACCACAACAGCCACAGACACTCAGCCCTTAAAAACATTAAATTCTGAACGTTCTCACCCCATTTCAACAGACAGAATTCATAAACAACTTCACATGTCCACACAATAAAGCCCCAAACTAAGGGGATTTTGCGTTTTCTCATTCTTCTTCTTCTCCTTCTTCTTCATATTTTTCCTGCCGCCTATCCCACTAACAACATGTCTCCCCATTGGACATTTTACCGACACCAGCCAAATACTCACCTACACGACCCAATCAAAAACTTGCATACACATGCAAAATACCCATACCTTTTTATTCTGAAACATGGCCAGTTTGAACAGCTAATCTGCCTGTGGCCTAGTGGGTAAGGTCACAGTCTTGGGAATATGGGGTCCTAAGTTCAAGCCCAGCTAGGAACACGTTTCTTTAATCTGCTTTTACCCTCACTAATAATTGTCTACTACTTCTCAATTGCACCATATCTACCAGCCATTCACTGAACGTATACACTGCATTATGACGTACCATCTGCACCTTCAGTTATTAACCGGCTACAATATTGCAAAGCCATATGGATTCAACGAGAGCTCTTCTGTGCTTACTGGCCTGTGTTCTTCTTTAAAACCACGGACAGGTTTGCTAATGATATTTCACCCATTGCATAGCTATGTCATGGTGCTGCCATTAAAAGTATTGATATCAAAATGACGCCAAGTTACGGTACTACAAACAATATAGGCTATCTTGCCTCATAAAAATTAAATAAGATGTATTCCAAAGCAATGCTACCCAATATTACCCAAGTCAACTATCACTGAAAACCAACCCATGGAACAGATTGTTAATGTCTGTAACATTCGTTGTCTGTTCAGTTAGATTAAACTTGTGCAAGCTGCAAGCGCACAACAGTTTCCTCAGAAACTGCAGCGGTAGTTTTACTTCATTGCTCTCAGGTCCAAACATTCAGTGCTGAATTTCCTTGATCACCTGAAACCTGTTTAACAGAACATCTTTGGGCTTATTCCAAATCTGTCCTTATCAGTGCTGTTGAACCAGACAGGGGATTTCCAAGTGGCATGATACAAGACGCTGTAAACACTGACCTGGGTAAAAAAACTGCTGCACTGAAAGGATCTGGCAAGAACATATTTCATCATCAATCATTTCCTGCTATTGCCAGCATCAGCAATGTAATGTTTACATTGAACTCCTCAACAGCAATGTCAACATGTGCAAGGAATTCCTTCCCTGTAACGCTGCTGTTTGTTTTGTGCTGTTATTATTTACAGTAATGTAATTCATATTTAATTTTCTTTCTTCAATTTTCATGTTATTCACTGGAATTTCGGCCTGATTGAGAATTTACCTTGTTGGTCCCATTGAATTTTGATATCATCATGGATATTATCATGTCACTGGCTCATGGTAAACAATGAATACACTGTTCTTGAGGGGAAAACAACGTGCTATTAAGATGCATCAATACTCGTAACAATGTCAAGATCTGCATATTCAGCATCAGCATGCCTCAATACTTGGCCTGTATGCGCCATTTAAAAAAAAAAATCTGGCTCCCTGGAAGAAACAGTTGAAGAATGCCGGTCTATAAGCTTACATCCCAGCAGAAGCCTCTCCTTTGTTTCCCGTTGTAAGAGGACACTGGGGTCTTCGCACATACCTCCTCAATCCTGTTAAACTTAGCGGCAGCAGGGTGCCTTGTACCCCCTCCCACCTGAGTAAAGGGATCACATTTCTTCTCCTCCCTAGCTCCTGACGCATCTCTTCAGACTATACCTGGACTAACTACCACCACTTTGTATATCATTTCACTTTAAATCCCCCCCTTCCACGACACTCATGTTACATGTACCCCCATTCCAGCACTTTTTGGTAATTTGTATTTGTCCTAATATTGTAGCTCGTTCTTCTCCCTAGTTTGGCTTGGCATAAGTTAGGTCAGAATAGTGTTCACTGTGTGAACTAAACTGTGTTCTTGGCTAGAAATAGCTGTACGAAATGAGTATCGTCTCTTATTGAACCTGCGTTTGTAGTTGTCCATGACCATGAAATGCACTTTTATATGTCACTTTGGATAAAAGCATCTGCCAAATAAATGCAATGTAATGTTATAGAACAGTGGTATTCATTGTTCACCATGAGCCAGTGATATGATAATATCCATGATGATATCAAAATTCAAATGGACCAACAAGGTAAATTCTCAATCAGGCCGAAATTCCAGTGAATATGGATATTTACTAATCAGGCCCCCCAGTCGTGCTCCTGGTCTTGGGAGACAGATCACAGTGTTCAGCGTATACCGCAGGGCCGAGAGTAAGGCCACTGCTATCAGTGCAGAGTGAACCTTGTTCCTTATTTACAAGTGGTTTTATGATCAAGGGAAACCCTGCAGAGCTGATGATGCAAAGCAGCCTTAAAAAAATCAGACGCTATAAAAAAGGGTTTCGTCGTGTCGTCACACAGTCAGGAGAAATCCCAGCTATCTATTTACTTGTCACACAGGCACATGCAGTGGTAATTCCCTCCTTCCTTGTAGTACGCAACTGAGATACTGGATATGAAGCCAGGCAGGATTGGCTGACGAGTTTGTTGTTCACACCCACGCTTTGAACGTAGAGCAGTTTCGGTATCAGACAGGCATCAGCCACCTGGCTTGCTGGCAGTACAGGTGGAGATTCTGGAAAGGCTGGAGCACACATCGGTCCCACAGGGGACTGCGTTCAGTATCTCTGCCAATAGTCTGAAACCATAGTATGGCTACATGCAGAAAGTGGGGTCTCGTTCCTGCAGTAAGTCTTACCCCGTCACCTCTGTCGCCTCAGCAATGTTTAATGCCGGAGCTGCATATCTTTGAGTTTCCACCTTTTCTCACGGGAGGTGTGCCTTGATTGATATGTAAAAATAAGTGCTAAAATAAGTGAGTAATTACATAAGCCTGCCTGTTCTGTGTGCATGTGTGTGTGTGTGTGTGTGAGAGAGAGACAGACAGACAGACAAAGTGCTAACAACACTTAAATTAAGTGTTATTATGTGGTGCTTGATGAGACAGAGAATGAATGGGTATTCATGAACTCATTAGTTTTATTTGTTAAAGCCTGTCGCGTGGGCAGCTCCGTCATGAAACCATGACATTTAAGAATGGGGGTACAGAAGACCCACAGCGTGGGATAGGGATGCGAAATGGAAAATATTTCTGTATATCTTAATTTAACCTTGGCCGTTGCTTGCGGAAATTAACCATGACGTCCAAAGCCACATCTGCGGTTCTGTGCAAAAGTAAGAATCTTCAATTTACCATTCAAAAGTATTAATAAACACTATTAATAGTCAGTTGCGGTCAAAATGCGCAGATGCTTCTAAATTTGGGCAGTCAAGATTAGAATAGATAAGTTACCACTCTCATTTGTCGATAAATACTGCTGCAGACTGGAGTAGTTTCACAACTTTAGAAAGAGTAGGCGTGTGTGTGTGTGCTTGTGCGCGCGCGCGTGTTTGTGTGTGTGTGTGCATGCACTTTCCCTCATTCCTTTCATTTTCATTCAAATATGAATGACTGCTGGATGCCAGCCAATAAAAACTCAGCCTCTGGTTTCGCTGTTGTCGACGGTAGGCAGGCAGATTATATATAAAGCAATGGAGCAAGATACTGATGCACAGACACAGCTGAGACAGAACAGGATGGAGACAAGTGTGTTCATTGGAAGCTCAGAGGACCCCACTGTCCCCTACAGCTCATCTGGACCCAACAGCTCCCAGCCATCCTACATGAAGCACTATATCCTGGTCGTACTGGTGGTGCTGGCCACAGCTGGGATCTCTGCTGGCATAACCTTCTACTGCACCCAGGTAATTATTAGTGTTAATATTTGCATTATATTTTTTAAGGCAATTTTGTAATTATTATTATTATTATTATCCATTACATTAGATACATTAAAAAATGAAGTCCCAAAGTTTAGATGTATTCACAGGTCAGTACTATATTGCAAAATGATTTTCTTATAGTTTCATGGTTTAAATAAAAAAAGTAAAAATAAACACTGTGTGAGTTACTTTTATTTGGAAAGCGATCACTTTAGTCATACATTTTGTTCAATGAGATGTACAGTGCAGCCCGCATTTATTTGCACAGCCACGCAATGCATGTTGTTATGGCTCTGTACTCCAGCACATCGGATTTGAAATGAAACAATGAACATGGAGGTATTTACATTCATGTTGGCCCTTTCTATACATCAGTGGTCTCCAACCCTGGTCCTGGAGAGCTACAGGGTTTGCTGGTTTTTGTTTTCACCTTAAAATCAGCACCCAATTGAGACCCAAGACACCAGGTGAGTTAACTGTGTAATCAACTGTTCTACTTGATTCATGAAGTGCAGAGTCACTATGAAAACCAGCAGACCCTGTAGCTCTCCAGGACCAGGGTTGGAGACCACTGCTATACATAGTCCCATCCCCCCATTTTGGGGGAACAAATGGCATTGGACAATTGGCTGCTCAGCTCTTTCTCAGCTGTTTCATTAGTGCATGCACAAGAAAGCAAGTAAAAGATCTGGGGTTGATTCTTGGCGTGGAATTTGCATTTGGAGTCTTCCGGTTGTCTCTGAACATAAGGACCAAATAAGTGTCAATGCCAATAAAGCAGGCCATCATGTCTGTTTGCCATTATGTCAGGCACGTCAAAATCAACTGTTTGGTGTGTGTGTATGTATATACAGAAGCAAGAATGCACTGATGAGAAGACTGGCTTGCAGATGACTGGAAGCAAAGTTTCTACTGGATGCAACAACCACACCACAAGTAAATGGAAAAGAAACATTATACGTGAGTGCCATTCAGCTTTTTCCTTATTTTCTTTCTAAATAGAAAAATGTGGCAGGAAAGGAGAGAGCTAGTGTGTCTGATCCCACTGTTAACAAAAAAAACATTTGTTTTTATATTTATTTAGCAGTCGCTCTTATCCAGAGTAATTTAAAACATGGTAGATACAGTAAGGTTAGATTAGCACCATACATACAAACATACCACAACAGTATGAACAGAAGCTATACAAGTCCTTGTTTTAAGAGACAACCCTGCAATAAACTTATTACAAAGCTGTAAGCACAGAAATTAACATCAACCTTTGGGTGTCATTTTCTGAATTTTGATTAATCACGTCCTTGCCATGATGGTTTCCCATCAGTATTTTTAATGCATTTCCGAGATACGTGGATCATACAACTACAGAATTCAGGAAATTTAGCTTGATATGCCACAAAAGAAAACAATGGCTAGAAATACAGGTATGTAGTCAAACAAGCATAAGCTGATGTTATGCATGAAACAGGTGCATGTAAATGGAACTGTATGATTAATTGTCCTTTTGTTATCCAATCCCAGATAAACACCAAGGCGTTTATGAGGTTTTCACTGTGCCAAAAGATGGGAATTACTTCATCCATGGCCTAATTTGGAAGTCAGAAGAGAAGCAAAAATACCCGCCAAATGATTTTGTCTGGCTTTTGAAGAAATTGAGAAGCGATGATGAAATTGCTAACACAACATTCTGTGGCAACCGTGCTTCTTTTGCCTGTGAATTACAGAATATGAAGAAAACCACAAAGATACATGTTAAAATTAACACGGGGAAGCCTAATCTAGAAAAGACCGTGTTTCACATTTATGAACTTTAAAGGGACAAGGGATTTTGTTCCACGATTTCAAACTTGGGCTGGGGCATCTGTGGACTTCAGAAGAGGGGCAACAGGTATTCTACACCCTAGTAGCTCACCTGGCACAGAATCATGCTCCACATTGTGACTGTAACTGAATGTGAACGTGATACTGAACGTGAATGTAACTGGTGCAAAAACAGCCTGCATGGTCTGGTGTACTCTGTACCTCTGTGCACAATGCAGACACACTACCGTGTGCACACGGAGACTGAATATGGGCAACATTAATCTCTTCACTGACAAGAGTATGGAATCATGTTGTTCATGTTAAAATCTTAAAAACTTATACAGAGCGGAGGGTCCCTAATGTGATCAATTTAATATCAATTTATTTCTCTAATATGCGATCCTGACAATACCCAAACCAATGTGAAAGTCATTAGAATAAATTTAAAGAGGGTACTTTGTGATTTGTATTTGTTATGTACACACACTGATTGGACGTAAATTGAATAATAAAAAATAATCAAAAGGCAAATGTAATTTCATACATGTATGCCTTTAAGAGGGCTTCACATATATTGTTAAGATAAGAGTAATATATCTTGAGTGTCACTGTATTTAATACATGCCACACACACACACACACACACACAGGGCTACAGTGCACATGGGTAACAGACACATTAAGACACAATAAGTGGTGCCTTAGGGGTATCTGTGAGTGTGTTACCATCCAGGATGTTATAATGCAATCTTATCATTTTATATGAGCCCCTGTGTTACATACTGCTCACAAAACAAAAATAAAAAATTTAAAATGCTGGTGTCCACTTGAAGAATCATTTGTGTTTCATTACAGATGTAAAGACGTATACTGTGGATGGAGTTCCAGTCATACTACTTTAATTGTTTCACTTACAGTCACACATTTTAAATATAGCTGCAAGTAGCGAATCCTAGGGTCCAAGAATCAAAAGCAACAATTTGCCTTTGGTTATGTTTTTGGCATGCACGGCTGCCACAGGTACTGGATCACAATCAAATATTTTTTCAAAGAAAAATACCTGACTGGCCAAGTCATTCACCTGATCTGAATCCGACTGAACATGCATTTCAAATGCTAAAGAGAAAACTAGCCCCTGAAACAAGCAGGAGATGAAAACGGCTGCAGTACAGGCCTGGCAGAGCATCACCAAAAAAGTTACTCTGATGCTGAGCACCTGATGATGTTCATGGGTCACAGACTTAAAGCAGTCATTGCATGCAAAGGATATGTGACAAAGTGCTAAACATGACTATTTTAATTTGTCTAACATTAATATATCCCAGACGTTATGGTGCCCTGAAATGCTGGCTATGTATACAAAGTGCTGTCATTTCTACATGGTGAAACAAACGTGCAAAAAATACCCTTAAATAAAAGCTGACAGTGTGCACTGTAACCATATGTAAATTGACACCAGTTGTTGCATTATCATGGCAGATAGAGACGTGTGGCTTTTCATTTCCTGTTCTTTTTTTTTTTTTTTAACCCTCCCCACTGTTGGATCCCTTCCTCATTGTAGGTAGATTTTTCCATCGAAAATGAAACTGCCTGAGTGACTGTTGCATAAGCATTCATATGCAGACATGTTAAAGTCGACCAGACGGAATGTGAAAATGGAAGCCAACTGGAGAATATGACATCATGGCACAGCACGCATATGCCAACAAAAAAAAAATTGTACTCATGCCACTAGACTGTGATGTGTGACATCAAAATATTTAGGAGTTAGTAAGAATCCCAGTCAACTTGGCCTCCACCCATTGGCTGGGTCTCTGCACACTGGCAGAGGATATATGGCTGTTTTATGAGCTAATAGCTTAAGGTAAAGTATTTTATTTATTTAGCAGATTAGTTTTTATCCAGTGTGACAGGATACACATGGTGCAACACAAGCTTCCAGAACAAGGGTATAAGGTGTGGAAAAGTAAACATATCAGATGAAAGCTGAGAACTGAAGCATACACACAACGCCGATCAAAATGGTCATAAAGTTAACTTGTACCTTTAACGTCGTAGATAAGAAAGAGTCTGAGGCCCTGTTCAGACCTGTACTTTGTATCCAGATTGTGTCTAGATTCAATCGAGACGGATGTCAGTTCACACCCGGCATCAGAATACGCCTCCACGTGCATCTCGAGCACAGACTGTATAAAAATAGGTCTTGAGTGTCCACTTGTGATCGGATGTCACGTCCCCACTCAATATGCAAATAAACACGTACCATCATTTCCGTTTGCAAAGACCAAATGTGTTGTTGTTTTCAACCGGCGAGAGGCAGCAATGCAATACCTGTGCCAGCCTAGTCTGTCGGAAATTAAAAGAAGAAGATTAAGAATAAGTTTGCAAAGACCTTGGCGGGCAAAATCAAAACAAAAACAGACTGGGTCTATTCCTTGGCGTGTTCCAGGCAAACCAAATCGCCAAAGATGTTTGACGCACTAGTAATATGTCTCTATGCGTTTTTCGAAATTTTCAAACGTCGTGGACAAAGCCAGCTTACGAACCAACCAAAATGATACAGTTCTATCCGCTTCTGTTTCGCTCCAGAAAACAATGTCAGATAGGTATATCAGCAAACATATGGCGTAGCTATGCCCAAAAGTCCTCAATAATAATAGTATTTTTCAAGAAATTACGAAAAATCATTGACAACATTTCTTTAGGTGCAGCGTATTTTACTGCTACCACAAAGTGAATGCTTATACTCTCACCTACTGAATAAATGAATTGTCAATCAAGCCAGACTGTACTAAAAAGGACAACAACGCCGTAAACAACACTTGTGGTATTACGCACAGCTATTTTGTAAGGTACCCAGGCATCACAAATGCCTGTATATTTCACATAACAGGTTGTCCAAGACAATATATGACCACTCAGTCTCAAAAGGGACATCTCTATCCGTAAAACCAATGGTAAGGTTGTATATTTAGTCCCAGATATTGACTGTAGAATGATATGGTATCATTTTTTAAAACTTTGTCTCATTTATTTCGTTATTCAGTGTCTTCTTCTTGTTGTTTCGCACTTTAATATGACGCCGTTGGCGCGCGAATGAGTACGTACTTCCGCTTACGCAGAGGACGTCAGTTGACTAGACGGTCCTTCAATGTGGCCCAGGACGCATTCGAGTACACACTGCTAAAAGAATGTGGCCATATGCGACCCAGACCACCTCCGAATGTGGTCTGTCTGAGTGATCGGATCTCAGTGCATCTTGGGTGCATTCACACCTGCAGTTAGAGCTGTCCACTTGCGATCGGATCACCCAAGACGCAATTTAATGCCAGGTCTGAACAGGGCCTGAGACAGGTCCATAAGCAATACTTTAAATCTCACTAAAACGTTGATGTTTAGATTTCACTTCATAATGCACGTTTCTAGCATGGTTTATGTATTAAGGGCACGTATTAAGGGCCTACCTGAATCTGTAAGCAATACCCAACCGACTTTGACCTGATCCTGACCTAAGCCCAAGAATATTAATTTCTTCCCGTAATCCCAGACATAATGAATGGCAAAGCACCTGTTTTTTCTTTAAAACATGGTTTGTTATGCGAGTCTGAATTTTAAAAAAGCATTGTTGTTTATATTTCCAAAACACAAAATCAAATTTCCTGGGGTCAATTGTAGTGTGCTAAGCATGAGTTTAAACATCGACTCACAAGCAGCTAAAACAGTTTTCCTACCAATATTTGCAAGCTAAGCTCATCGGTTAGATGATTTAGTTACTTAGCTAGCTATCACTAACAAGTAATACATTATTAATTGTATATTTCCCTTTATGTTTTGCTCAACTAAGCTAGTTCCTCCTAGGTCTCTGCTTCAGATCATTTGGTTACTGACTTTGCACATGCGTATCTTAAGGCTGACCAGCCCCCTTAATGAAACTGCATTTCGGTTTTTCGCAGTGTAACTTTGTGTTCTTCAATAATATTTTAGAATTCCAAGTGCATGCAGGTTCAGCTTGTACACTTGTATTTCTGATTCGTACTTGGCTTAACAAAAAGGTTCGTGAAGCTTAAATTATAAATTATTTCCTTTTTCCCCAAGCAAAATCTGATGCACTAACACGGATCACAGACACAAACACAATTTTGACAGCAGAAAAATTGCATTTATATGGCTTCAGAAGGGGATTCAAAACTGGATCAAACATTCAAAGTGAAACTTCTATCATCGCCAGCATTATATTACCAGCAGTACTGTCATACCTTTGAAATATGACCAAAGTCCCAGTATACAAATTAATTATATCTTTAAATATTATAATGTCCATAAATGTATTTTTATTGTAGACCACTGTTGCACTCTTTCTGTTGTCGGCTGAAATAAAGGAGCTAGAAAGAGTGAAAGTAGAGTAGAAGCATGACTCATCAAAAGGTAGTTAAACACAGGTCAGTTTCAGGTCAACACAGTGAGGAGCTCCCTGTGAATTACACTGCTATAAAACCACATAGCCTACAACCTTGGTGTAATTGACATGTTCCTTAAACTGACCAAGTGGACGGAGGTCATAATATTATAGTCTTCACCATGATGCAATGTGGAATGGGGAAACAAGGGTTGCAACAGTTGATGCATCTATTGTGGGAGTTAGAGGCTATTAATAGGTTAGATGCTTCGGATGAAGAAAATGTAATGGTATGAACACAGACAGCGTTCATTAAGTGACTATAGCTCTTCCAGTTATAACAATGTGGAATATATGCTGAGGTCATGCAGAAAAATTTCACAATATTGCAATATTTGTTTCTAATTAATTTGTTAATATTGTGTCATATCCTAATTTGATTGCATGTGTGTGAATAAGGGAATAAAAGTTATTTTAAACCTAAACAATTAGCTAAATTAAGTGTCAGAATTTATCTTGAGCGATATGAGCATTTATTTTGATGTCAAAATGACCCAAAACAACACCAATACATTGAGTTAATGTTATGTTCACTATGATTTCCACATAAAATTAGGAAAATCAATGAAAAATCTAATGGAAAAAATTAGGTTAACCACGTTTTTATAGTCAGTAAACCCTAAATGGGGTTAACATGGGGTTAACATGGTCATACAGTTAAGTTCACTGTAAATATCCATTGAAAAGCCATTGTCACTTAGCTTTTTTGTGGCCATTTTTGTTTCTAGGGGGCTTGAATTTTCTTGAATCCACCCAGTAGCTTTGTTTTTCTTCTGTGAACAACCTTGACAAATCAGATCGTCCTAAGCTGTTCAGCCATTGCAGTCATTTTCTCTGTATCCTCACGCACATTTGCTGCCCACAGACAGAATTGCTCATTTCCAGCACCGAGAATGCAGCACACATCAGTACTTAGTCCAGGTCCCCTCGGGTTTGGCTCTGTTCATTCCGATACCAGTTCCTTATTCTAAGTATTGCACTTATTTGGTAGGTTTCATGTTCTCTCTAGCAAGAAGGCTGCTTAGAAATATTTCGTTCAGTGTTGGCTTGATCCAAGTGGGCCCCATCAGAGGTCCCACAGCACACTAAGGACAGAATCACACTTTGGTGGGGAAGTTCCAATAATTCACCCATGTTCTTCCACATGTCCTTACAAACATATACCCTGTGTCTTTAATTTGTTCTAAAAACTAAATGCCTATTTTAAATATCATTATATTACATTACATTTATTTGGCAGACACTTTTATCCAAAGATCATTTATGCGAAAAATCTCGCATCTAATTTTACATACTAAATCCCTTTTAAATTTCTACCTAGCTGGTTTAATCTCAGTTTTTGTGGACAAGTCATACATTTCACTTATTATCAACCGAGTCCCAGAGGACAACAGGGGAGATGTTTTTGGTACTTCAGTATGATGATGAAACCTTTCTGGAACTTAATCTAGTGTGAACACACTTTCTTGGTGTAATATTTGGTGTTTGAGTACTTATCTAATCCTGGAAACTGAGTCAGATCTGATTGAAGAGCAACAGCAACAGTTTTCTCTGGGTTCTTTTTTGAAGGTCAGAAAATACCCTGCCCTCCCACTGTGCTATTGTATTTTTATTAGGGCCTGTTACATTATGTTTCATCTATGGATATGCTTGGGGTATGAAATGAATCAACAATCTACTGTATTTTAGCTTCAATGCTTTAAATGCTTTGTCATCATTGTACTTTTGAATCTTCTGAGCATAAAAACAGAGAGGAGATCAAAGCCTTTAACGGCAATCTTTGATTTATTGTAAATGATTTCTTCTATAAACATACAGACTTCCAACTTTCCGGTTAACGTAGGACGGTCTGTTGTCCCCCCAAATGTTGTTGAATAAAAAGTGAAAAGAGTTTGCTGATTCCTTTCGACATGAAATGATAGCTGCCTCATCCAGTATGTGAAGAGTACTCTGTGTGGTGGGAAAACCCCATTCGCAGCAAGGAATTGGGCAGCTTAGTCGATTCCCAGCAGTGGTTCACTGTATCAGCCTGGTGAAAATTCAGTCCAGCATTAAATGTGCCAGGGGTTTAGTACACAATGCATGGCCTACTCAAAAAAAGCAGGGGCATGAAGATGGGTGAGAGCAGGGAGAGGCTGTGGGGAAGCTTAGCCTATTAGCAAGGGGGCATCATCAAAATCAAACTACTATACTTGGCACCAGCCTTCTGAAACTGTGTAGCAATCTGCGTTTAATCTACCTGATGGTAAATATGATTGCTGTGAAAGAAAGTGACATTCTCATATTCTCATGCTACTCACCAACAGTCCTGAATTAACTGTGAGAGGCCGCAAACCTTTACAAGGGGCATTTGTCCATTTTCTGTATTTGTGTCAGAAAATGTCTGAACACCTTGGCTAGCTCTCACGTAGCCTTTCAATAGGTTTTATGGAATGTGAGTGTTCACAATAATCTCGGTGTTTCACAACGGGATGAGATTGATATCCAACAGCACCCTTAGCAGGAGTCACAAAGCACACTCTATCTCAGGAATTTTTGAATGCCCAGTCATGTTCACAGACATGTCATTTCAGGAGGGTGCACTCAACCGTGGTGTTGTTTATGGCCAGTTAAAAGTACCTTTACGGTTGTGAAATTATGTTCGAAAGCGTAAGTCCTTGGGTTGTTTAGTTTATCCTATTATACAGTTTGTGCAACACGTCAGGTTTACAGTTGCCGGTGGATATCCCTGCAGTACTGTGGCCATTTAGGGTTACCATACCCCTACCACTACCCCTGCATCGCAGGGCCTGCGACCATTATTTTCATTAAGGAAGGGAAACCTGATTGAGGATAATAAGAACTGCTGAACCTTTGCAGAATATTACTTGCTGTAGCTAGAATCATTTTTATACCATTGCTTGGATCAATAACAGTTATGCATTTGTAGCCATGTTTTAACAGGTATGTTAAAGTTGAAATTATGTGGGCTGCAGTGTCCGAAAATGGGGGAGTAAGTATTGAATGACTGCGTGCCTGTGGGTCAGTACTATAAAGGTGATATGGGGGTGGCCAAGAGAGCAATTCTAAAAAGAACACCTTTGAGACAAACTAAGAACACTAAAGGTGCAGACAAGCTGCCTCTGTGGGAGAAAATGCGTGCTCTTTGTGGCCAGGTTCTTAATGCTATTAGTACACATGGAATTTTTTATGTTATACGTGGCAACGGTGACGGATACCTGTGGTCAAGTGCAGCAGTCTGATCGGGGATCTGGGAGCTTGGAAGACCTACAGAGAACAAATAAATTTTTGTTTAAAATAATAAATAAATAAATAAATAAATAAATAAATAAATAAATAAATAAATAAATAAATAAATAAATAAATAAATAAATAAATAAATAAATAAATAAATAAATAAATAAATAAATAAATAAATAAATAAATAAAGCTTTTAATGGTCTTAACAACAAATCATTGGTCAGAAAATTAGCAAGAATTAAACAAATGCACTCCTGAGACCTCCTGTGCCACCATTAGCTTGTTTACTTTTGCTGCAGTGAACTGTTTGGGGAAAAGCTAGAAACAGCGAAATTCACTTTTACTGTAGACAAATTAACATAATGTCAAATAAAGGTCATGTCTTGTATTTTGTGGCATATCATTTGCATGCCATGACTTCCTGATGCCTGTGACCTGTCAACATCATCAGAGTCTGGATATCTTATTTTCAGGTTGTCCTAAAAGTGACACAAAAACTCTTTGCATTTGAATGGATCTCTATGGGAATTGGGGGGTGGGACTAGATTCAGCTGTAAATTATGTTGATACAGTATGGAACACATTTGTTGGCTGAATGGCTTTAAGTCATCAAGGGTCCAAGGTATCAAATGAGCCTCAAACCACCGTGCTGCTGCCAGATATGCAGTAGAGACTACAAGCATTGTTTCTCCTGATTCATTTTCCTGTTGAACTCAATGGAAAACATATTCAGGAGTGCCCGTGCCATATTGCCAGTTTTCATTCTTTGCCATCGGGCACCCAAATAAAGCTGCTTGTTGGTTCACAAAACCACTGCATGTAAACTGCTTATAATATTAGACTTAGTCTCACAAGTTTGTTTCTATAAACTTGTTAATGCTATATTTGATGCTGTTTGATGTTATGGGAAAATGTTTTCCCCAATGTATTAAATATTTAACAATCATAGATATGCTTTTGGCTTCAGCCAGGGTCTTCAGGTTTCCTGCTTATCAAGTGGCACAACTAAAACTAATTTTCACCTTGAATTGTGTTGTGTGAACAAGTTACAGCCCACAAAGAAATCACCCATTTGACTCTATCACTCATTCTGAGATGTGTACTTTGCTGCTGAATTATGGAATTTAATAAATGTAGTTCTATACTAAATGTATATTCTTTAGTGTTAGTTTCTTTTGTGGTTGAATCTGGAACAAGGGTATGATGGTAAAGTGAATATGTTTAAACTAAGTAAATTCTGGGGCACAGGAAGTTCCCTTCTCCACCTTTGAGCCCTGATTTCACCCAGTAACACCTGGTGTTCTTCACTGTGGATTTCCTGTTTCTCTCAACTATGTGTGGTTATTGTGGTCAAGCCATTGGTTGTTTGTATGCATGGTTCTGCTTTGTGAGCTACAGTTGAAGTCAAATCCATGTTTTTCACAATTCCTGACATTTAATCCTAGTAAACATTCCCTGTCTTAGGTCAGTTAGGATCACAACTTTATTTTAAGAATGTGAAATGTCAGAATAGTAGAGAGAATGATTTATTTCAGCTTTTATTTCTTTCATCACATTCCCAGTGGGTCAGAAGTTTACATACACTCTGTTAGTATTTGGTAGCATTGCCTTTAAATTGTTTAACTTGGGTCAAACGTATCGGCTAGCCTTCCACAAGCTTCTCACAATAAGTTTCTGGAATTGTGGCCCATTCCTCCTGATAGAACTGGCGTAACTGAGTCAGGTTTGTAGGCCTCCTTGCTCGCACACGCTTTTTCAGTTCCGCCCACAAATCTTCGATTGGATTGAGGTCAGGACTCTGATGGCCACTCCAATACCTTGACTTTGTTGTCCTTAAGCCATTTTGCCACAACTTTGGAAGTATGCTTTGGGTCATTGTCCATTTGGAAGACCCATTTGCACCAAGCTTTAACTTCCTGGCTGATGTCTTGAGATGTTGCTTCAATATATCCATATAATTTTCCTTCCTCATGATGCCATCTATTTTATGAAGTGCACCAGTCCCTCCTGCAGCAAAGCACCCCCACAACATGATGCTGCCACCCCCGTGCTTCACGGTTGGGATGGTGTTCTTCGGCTTGCAAGCCTCACCCTTTTTCCTCCAAACATAACGATGGTCATTATGACCAAACAGTTCAATTTTTGTTTCATCAGACCAGAGGACATTTCTCCAAAAAGTAAGATCTTTGTCCCCATGTGCAGTTGCAAACTTTAGTCTGGCTTTTTTATGGCGGTTTTGGAGAAGTGGCTTCTTGCTTGCTGAGCAGCCTTTCAGGTTATGTCGATATAGGACTCGTTTTACTGTGGATATAGATACTTTTGTACCTGTTCCCTCCAGCATCTTCACAAGGTCGTTTGCTATTGTTCTGGGATTGATTTGCACTTTTCGCACCAAAGCACATTCATCTCTAGGAGACAGAACGCGTCTCCTTCCTGAGCGGTATGACGGCTGCGTGGTCCCATGGTGTGTATACTCGCGTACTATTGTTTGTACAGACGAACGTGGTACCTTCAGGCGTTTGGAAATTGCTCCGAAGGATGAACCAGACTTGTGGCGGTCAACAATGTTCTTTCTGAGGTCTTGGCTGATTTCTTTTGATTTTCCAATGATGCCAAGCAAACAGGCACTGAGTTTGAAGGTAGGCCTTAAAATACATGCACAGATACCCCTCCAATTGACTCAAATAATGTCAATTAGAAGTTTCTAAAGCCATGACATCATTTTCTGGAATTTTCCAAGCTGTCTATAGGCACAGTCAACTTAGTGTATGTAAACTTCTGACCCACTGGAATTATGATATATTATGAATTAAAAGTGAAATAATCTGTCTGTAAACAATTTTTGGAAAAATCACTTGTCATGCACCAAGTAGATGTCCTTACTGACTTGCCAACACTATAGTTTGCTAACATGAAATCTGTGGAGTGGTTAAAAATGAGTTTTAATGACTTCAACCTAAGTGTATGTAAACTTCCGACTTCAACTGTACCTTTTGCGAGGTGGAGGAACTAGAGCTGTTAAATTAGTATTTTTAAGATACAGTATTCATTTTCAACTTTACATACATTGTATCCATAAATGAATGTCATTTAGCTTACTCTTTCACAGTGACACAAAGTGAGAGAGCCATCTGAGTTGAAAGCGAGAGTGGCAGACCAAGCTCAGAAAACTCCCAGACATTATACGTATAACATCAGTGAAGTACTAATGTAGCTTAAGTAAGCCAACCTAGAACCAAATAAGAACAGTCAATCTATAATCACAAGTGACACTGCCTGTATAATTAAAAAAAACACTTGACAATCAAAAAGCAAATGCTAGGAGGTGGCAAGTGGAGAAGGGCCAAGATGCAACCTGAGACGGGTGAGAGATTCAGCTGTTCTAACTGCTATGGAAAATTAATTTAACCAATGAGGGCCCAGTACAGGTTTGTCTGGGGCATGATGCCCAGAAACAGTCTCCTCACATGGAAGGGAATGCTATCTGCCCTGAGATTGCAGAACAGTGCAATTTTCCTGGCATGTACAGTGTGGGCTTATTGCCACAAGGTACTGCAGGGCGAACCTGATGCAAGCCATAACAGGTAGTCAATGAAATGAGGCGATGAGGAGTGTAATATAAGAAGGCATGGGGCAGTTGTAAAGGACCTGTGCATCTGTATTTTTGGTCTAGCCACAGAGGTTTGGAGGCACAGGCAGGGAGACCAGTGAGGAGGGATTCATCCTGGCATGAGAGCACCAGGGTCTGCAGCGGTTCACTGTATACCTGGGGGATGCAAGTTTACTGGTGTAGATTCCAGAGGCTCACCACAGTTTCACAAGTATATGAAGCTGGTTGCGCAAACATGAGTTTCCTCGCCGCCTAGGGCCTTAAAGGTTCTGTTCAGCAGTTAGTGCCCACGCCATATTGCCAGGATGTGGCAAATAAAGCTTCATGTTGGTTTACAAAACCGCTGCGTGTAAAATGCTTATAATATTAGACTTGTCTCAAGTTTGGAAGCACAGACAGGGAGACCAGTGAGGAGGGATTAATCCTGGCATGAGAGTACCAGGGCCTGAACTTTTACCAGAGCCCGAAATTACATTTATTTACATCACATTTATTTGGCAGACGCTTTTATCCAAAGTGATGCACAATAAGTGCATACCAGAGGTGATTGGAACAACTACAAAACACAGGTCCGGTAAGGCACAATACTCATTATGCATCATTATTCATATCCATGAACACATTAAGTCCAGTTCGCACAGTAAGCGTAGGCTAGATCATAAAGCTATCAGTCAAACTAGGAAGCATGACAACGAGCTACAACATCAAGATAACGATACAAGTACAACATGGAAGTACTACAGGAACAAAATTAGACTGATTCAAATGATAAGAGCGACCCTAGATTGGGAGTGCCCTGCAGAGTAGCGACAGTTAGTCCAGGTACAGTCTGAGGAGATGCATCTTCAGTGGTTTGTAGAGGAACAGGGAGTTCGTTCCAGCACTGGGGAGCTAGGGTGGAGAAGCTCCGTGGTTGGGACGAGCGAGAACGAGCGAGAACTAGGAGCAGCCTAGAACAGCCAGACTAGAACAGAATGAACATGCACACCCATGCCACAGCTTTATGCCACAGCTCCAGCAGAAATCTAGGAAAGATATAGAGTCACCCCTGGGCAGGGAAATGTTTCCAGAGGCCTAGTGAGCTCACCTGTAATTTATGTTTGCGTGCTCCAACAAAATTAAAGTTCAATTCAAATAAATGATATTTTAATTGTATAGCTCTTTTTACAGAGATGCTGTCACAAAGCCACTTTACAGAAACCGAACCAAAAAGAAAAAAAAACTGCGCAAAAACCAGGCCTGAACCCCCAAAAAAGTGAGCCTTTGAGGTTAAAAAAAAACTCCACCAATGGGAGGGGGTAAAAACTGGGGGGAAACAACAAAAATTGATTCTAATGCCAAGCAAAATTCCTCCAACCCTGTTTTTATCGACCTTATTTCTAAATGTAGGCCTAACTGGAAAAACCCATTAATGTCTACATTTATCTCCCTGCATTTTAAAATGTCCCTTTAGTTAAGGTCAATTCATTATGTCAAAAAGAAAAGAGATTCTTGCCTGTCCCATAAATATGGAAAATTTTTTGGTTTTATTTACTTCAGAGGAAAAAAATACAAGCAAGGAAAATTAATCATAAATCACTCAATCAAAAATCAAAAGTACTAAAGTCAGTAAACCAGAAACAGCAGAAACAGAAACAGGCAGTTTATTAGACTAAAACAAAGTAATGATAAAGACATAATATACAGCTTCCAGAAAACATAAGCAGAACACGCTGAAATATTCTATCATCTATACTATACAAATTTATTTTCATTCACTTGTGTAATGCTATGTGAAAACCACAAGTGAAAAACACAAGTTGCAAAACAAGGCCTCACTTCTGAGTAACACTTGACCAGATCAAGATAGTACAGATGAAGAGAGAGTGCAGGACTTTTATGGCTGAAAGAAGTACATTACATTACATTTATTTAGCAGGCGCTTTAATCCAAAGTAACGTACAAAAGTGCATATCACGGTCATTGGACAACTACAAAACACAGGTTCAGTAAGGTACGATACTCATTTCGTACAGCTATTTATAGCCAAGAACACAGTTCAGTTCACACAGTGAACACTGTTCTGACCTAACTGACCTGATCAAACTGACCTGACATAGCTCAGGAGGTAAGACCGATTGTCTGGCAGTCGGAGGGTTGCCAGTTCAAACCCCGCCCTGGGCGTGTCGAAGTGTCCTTGAGCAAGACACCTAAGCGCTAAAAGCGCTATATAAATGCAGTCCATTTACCAACTTATGCCAAGCCAAACAGGGGAGAAAAACAAGCTACAATATTAGGACAAAAACTAATTAAGAAGCATTCTTAACTGATCTTTTCCAACTCTAAGGGTGTGCAATGATTCAGTGGGACACACTTGATGTGAAAGATAAGCCATAACCCCCCAGTGTTCTGCCTCAATGAAGACATTGAAAATGGCCACTACCATTGAAAATGCAGGAAATTTTGGTTTCGTTGCATCATTTATTATAAATAATAAATGTGTAAGATGAAGGCATATACACTAGGAACAGGGTTCTCTGGGATTAAAAAAAACATTTAATTTATTTGACTTGACAGACACTTATTGTTTGGAAATACCTATTATGCTTCTTATTTTCAGTCTAGAGAAATATATGGCTGGCCAGTTTTTCTGTGGTACAGTGAACTATTTTATTATATATTAAGAAAAAAATGTATTGAAACTGGCAACTCAAAAAACCAACATACATAATAGAAATATGTGTATAAATAAGCAGAAATAGATTAACTGCACAAATATATAATCTTTAACTCTGTACCCTGTAGAGGTTATGTTAACTTCTCACTTAGAGATACAACAGAACATGCATTTTGACCAGGGATGCCCAAACCTTTACATATCACTGCAAATTCATAGTTGCATCTAACCATAAACCAAAACTTCATCAGGACATTCTACTGTGTGGGTTTGTATGTGTGGTTGATGGCCCTGTTCACCAAAGAAACATTGAAATTACCTAAAAGTTTTTGACAGATAAGGCTTGTGAATTTGTCAAGTGGCCCAGGAACATTGTTCTAATAGACTGTTCAATTTACTAGGTAACTAAACTAAGACTAAACTGAATTGGAAGTGATATTCAAAAATAGTATGGAAACAATAACTAATGGAAAGACAAAACTACAATTATGAGCCCTCAGGTAAACTTGTTTTCCAGGATTCATGAGTTAGGGTTCAAGTCTATGACAGTCATCGCAGGTCTCATAATGTTTAAGTATTTCAAATTGAAATGGTGGTTACATCGCCACCAAGTGCCCAAATGTAATTTGCTGCCAATCCAATCCAAAATGGCAGCAAATTACATTAATTTGAGGATCCCTGCTGCTAGTACTTAATTGCCGGATCAGCCAGCCATTGGTACCAATGAGTTTTCCCAGAGTTCTACTTTTAATGTGAAGACTATGACAGGAGCTACATTGACGTCTCAATACCCACAGATTGCAATCTAAAGTGTTGTGCTTATTTGGGGCATTTTTGGTTGCTGAGTCATACTTTGACTTGTGAAGTAAACAGTTGAGAGTCTCAGCAACAAGTAAATAAGGGTTTCTGTGGAAAATACAGTTTTTTTTTCTTGTTCTCTGCAGTTGAGGGCAGAGGTTCGTGGAAACGACAGACAGTATGTTGGTCAGCGCCGTGCAGCCCCACCATGTCTGCAGCCTGGGGAATCCCCGAGCCCTCCAACCTCCCCTTTCATCCCGGGCCCAGATGGGGGGGAGGGGGGCGTTAGGAGCCCAGATCGCTCTCCCACAATGACTGGACTTTGAACGCTACACGGCACCTTTCCTTCCACTCGCTGTGGAGATGCAGCTACACGATAAACAGGAGGGGAAGTCCCCGCTGCAGTTGCGTCCGCGGCCAGTTCCCATCTGTGCGGTGACACCTTAACACTTACTTTGCAGTAGCGAGAGTATGTCAGATTGTCTGGAGCTAAGTAACTTTCCCTCTGGGGGTTTACAGTGGATGCACTGAGCAATGGAGGTGGGAGGGGGAGCTACCTACTAATATCACAGGCAGCGTCAGTGTGGCTGACGGTACTAGGGCTAGCGACTGTATATCTGTCATGGCTGGTTCCTGCACCTGCTCTAGTTTGGTGTGTCTCTAGGCTGTTCATTTGTTCATTTAACTATCTCAAGCGTGTGTGTGTGTGTGTGTGTGTGTGTGTGTTCACAATGCAGTACTCAAAGATTTTGATCTGTTTGATAATGCCCATCACATTCTGTACAAGCTGTATACAACATGTCCACATTGGAAATAAGTTATGAATGTATAAATATATATGAAATTCAACAAGAAATGTGTGAATACTCTTCTATGCAATGTAGTTTTACCCACCCGTTTTCTTATGCAGACTTAAGAAAATAGAGGTTTGCTTGCGTGATTCATAAGTATGTACCTACCCTAAAGGTCCTGTATATGGTTGAATATATACATTCTTTAGCCTGTGATAAGTTTTAAGTGGATATGTGTACATACAAATTCTTGTGTCTATGACACATGCTATATGGCATTAGACTTAATTACACTTCAGGTCAAGTGAGAACAGAAGTCTATGAGGTTAGATTTACAGTCATAAAATTTCAGTTCGAAATGACACTGAATTGCCAATTTAAGAGAAAAATCCCCAAACCAGGAATGACAGTTTATAGACTGAACACAGCTCATGTCTGAAGAGGCTTGCTTTTTGAGCTTGGTTTCCATCTAGTGGTGATATCTATAACTGTGGCTTTTGACAGATTAATCAGCAAGTGAACCACTTTTACTACAGCTATACTACACACTGATCCATATAAATATATGTGTGAATAATTATCCACACTCATTCAATATGCTTGGATAATTACCAGCACAATGGAAAAAATATATTGAATGTGCCTGAAATCCACAAGTGCCTTCTGTTTTATATATAATTCAATAAGAAAACTAATTTCAATCATGGTTGATACGCTTTCTTTGTACAAAAGTCTGATCATGTCAAAATTTTTAGACCCAGGTCTGCTGGGCTACCCACCACAAATTATGTGATAATTTTTTTTTTTCCTTTGGGGGGGGGGGGGGGGGGGGGTTCGAGCTCTCCCAGTGCGTGTATGCGCAGCTCACTCTCTCTTTACCTTTAGCTTTGTTAGCCAAATTACATTGATTTTATAGGGGCTGAGAATCACCAACTGACAGCTATTTAACAAAGACACTGTTATATATTGAAAGCAAGCTTGAACACTGTCATATTTTCTTGCATGAAAATAATCAAATGTGTAATGAAATGTGCCTGCATAGGAAACCCTATGGAGAATTGCGAAAGGGTCAAAGCTTTAACTGGTGAATTTTATTGCAAGGCGATTTTTAGCTAGCTAGAATGGTTAAACTTTACGCGGGTTATGGCTGTAGCAATACTTGCTAACTAGCTAGCCGGTAGGTAAACTCCTAACCCAGTGATGATTTGGAAATCTGTAAATTAGTAACATACGCATGCATATACATAGTTTAGCCTACTAAGCTATGTGAGCCGCTGTGGCCAGTTATGCTTATTTTTGTCTTTGTTGTGTAGACCTTTTAGCTATCCGTCAAGCTAGTTGTGTTGTTTGTTTTGATGACTGTATCGAGCAGCATGCACCCGAACACTATCCGAGCTGAGCTCCATTCATGGTTCTGATGTCTACGTTACATTACATTTAGCAGATGCTCCACAGCAACTTATACAACTTTTCTTTAAAATAAATACAAATTTTACGTAGCATTTACATTGAATCCATTTATACAGCTGGATATATACTGAAGCAATGCAGGTTGTAGCAGCTTTTCTGAAATGCTCATCGCCGTATAGACAAGCTCAACTCAATTTTCTAATCACTTCGCATTTTTACCTACTTTGTCGCAGCTCTTAGATGTGTGCAGATCTTCATCCAGGCTTGGAATTCAGTTCATTGAATGAATGTAGGCTATATATTGTGTTAATGGCTTGCCACAGATAAATAATAATAATACCCTCGAAAATAAATTAAAATTTACATAGATAAAAAGATGAAAATAAATTCGAAGTTTTCTGAATTACAAACTAAATCAAAGAGGTAAATCTTAATTAAATGATACAACTTAAGAATCTAGTAGGTAAGATTGAAAACTATATCCTTCTTGGCGTCTTGGTTCATCAGGTTCTTGACACGGGTGTTTCCTAATGAGCCCTTGGGCCTGGTTCCATTTCCAGCTGTATGACTAAACGGCCATAGGTGTCACTAACGTGGTTCGTTTTTTCTCATGACATAAATGGCTCAAACACATGGTGTTAAGTACCTTGCTCAAGGGTATAACGGCATTGTACAGCCTGGGAATTAAACCTGTGACCATTAGGGTCAGGCCCGGCCCAGGATTTTGGTGGCCATAAGCAAATCTGTTCGAGCGGGTGGAGGGGGCGAGGGGGTTCGCTTGGTAAAATCATTCTTACATTACATTGTTATGAAATGTTCTGTTGCCATTTCATTTAAAATGTATACTGTTAGTTCCGCGATAGGGGATTACGGAAGAGGATTAGGGCCACGTGCATTTTTTTTTTGAGTTCTGACTTTAAAGTCAGAATTCTGAGTTCTGACTTTAAAGTCAGAATTCTGACTTTAATCTCAGAATTCTGACTTTATTTTCAGAATTCTGACTTTAAAGTCAGAACTCAAAAAAAAAAAATTTCACATGTGACCCTAATCCTCTTCCGTAGAGGATGAATAACGTAATTACGAAAATAACGTTATTTATCTTAGATGAACATTGGATCGTGTGGCCCCCCCTCGTGGCCGTGTGGCCCCCCTAGTGGTTGTGGCCCTAAACAACGGCATAGACCGTTTGTGCCACAGGCCAGCTCCTTACCCAATCACCTAAGTCATACTACCCAACAGATTGTCTACTGTAAACCTAATGGAGCAGTGTGTGCACATGTTTGCGTCCGTCTGAGAGGGCCGGAAAAAAAATCTTGCTCAATAAATACACTTTATAAAAATAGGCTCAATACTAGCTTGCACCACTGTTATCACGCACAGTAACTTTTTTGATGTTCCAGAGTTTTAACTGGCCACAGTACAATGATGACACGCACAGAAAACAAATCAAATGCATTATCTTTAAAATAAAAATCTGGCTGGAGAGCGTGATGCGTTGTTTTCCTCTTTTCATCCAAATGAAGCACTTTCTCTTTCTTGCAATACTACCAACGGCTGTGTAAATATTATGATCAATAAACGAAAAAAATGTCAGACCAATATCTGCATTTATAGAGTGCAGTGTATTTTTGCCCTGAATTTTCACTCTTCTAATCTGTGCAAAAAAATGCTGAATCCTGCGTTAATACAACCTCTGAGTGTGATGTTAACTTCTTGACCATTAGCACATAATTGGGCATTCGCACAAAATTAAATGAAAAAGACAGAGTCAATGGTCTCGAGTTTAAAACAATCACTTAGCAATGCAGACCTGTAAACTGTATGACATACACTGTGCCTAGAAGAAAAAGTTTTGCCCAAAAATCCTTGTCTGTCCCACCCAATCACAGCAGTCTAGATCCAGGACTGATGTTGAAGAGAAAACCTAAGGCAATTAGCCCCCAAAACAAGCAGTAGTTGAAGATGACTGCACTACAACCCTGGCAGAGGATCACCAGAGATGATAATCAGCACCTGGTAATGTCTATGGGTCACAGACATGAAGCAGACAAAGGACAATAACTGAATGAACAATGACCACTTTCATTTAAATAACATTAATATGTCCCAAACATTGTGATGCACTGATATTGGGGGCCTATGTATAAAAATGTTGTAATTTCTACATCGTGAAACCAAAGTGTATAAAAATAACCTTAAATAAAAGCTGGAAACATGCACTTTAACAATGTGAATTGTTTGATTACAAATCTAAAATTATGGAGTACAGAGCCAAATCAAGAAAGAATATGTCTTTGTCCCAAACATTATGGAGCTCACATATATGAAATAAAACTATTTTTCATTGGTTGGGCTTATCATATTTAACTTTACACGTGCCCAATAAAACTCACAATTTAATATCCATCTCTGTACTAGTCTAAACTGTATCACCTTCCTTGTTAGATTGAAAGGGAAATTGTTATAAATCACCTCACAAGTATGCAACTGCTTCATTGACCCATAGTACCCATAGGGGGCAGTGTTGCCTGGTCATTCAGTTACATTTGAAAAATCCCTCTTTTAAAACACCTTTTAATGGTAAACACCTAATTAGTGCACAGTCTCACCCTTGGCCCCATTCTATTCCAGGGGGTGGTATTTTACCTGGTTTTCAAGACCAGTCACATTTGCAAAATCACTTTCAATGTACATTTTAACACACTGTTTCCATTGTTCTCTGTGCTACAGATGCAAGGAAAATATCATGATACATGTTTGTTATAGCCTTCAAAGGCTTGTTGGTGCCAAATCTCAGACACAACCTGCAATAAGAGGTACATGTTCTGCACGCTTGTCTATTTGATTAAGTATCTGACGCTAATTACCAATAAAAACTTGAATATGTACCTGCTGCTCCATTCTTTGTCGTAAATAGCGGTCAATAGTGAATGGTAAATGGTGAATGGACTGCATTTATATAGCGCTTTAACAATTGATGCCTCTCATTCACCCATTCACACACACACTCACACACCAATGGTGAAAGGCTGCCATGCAAGGTACCAATCAGCGCGTTGGGAGCAAATAGGGGTTAGGTGTCTTGCTCAGGGACACTTCAACATGCCCAGGGCGGGGGATCAAACCGGCAACCCTCCGACTGCCAGACAACTGCTCTTACCTCCTTATTTATTTATTTTATAGCCAGCAGCCATACCTCCATGCACTCTGCTCCTGCCAAATGGCTGAAGCTAAGCAGGTATGGGCTTGGTTAGTACTTGGATGGGAGACCACCAGGGAATACTGAGTTGCTGCTGGAACTGGTGTTGGTGGGCCAGCAGGGGGCAATCTTCCCTCTGGTACAAATAAACCCCAATGCCCCAGTGCAGTGACAGGGACACTGTGCTGTAGGAGATGCCGTCTTTCGGATGAGACGTTAAACCGAGGTCCTGACTCTCTGTGGTCATTAAAGATCCCATGACACTTATCGCTAAGAGTAGGGGGTTCCCCGGTGTTCTGGCCAAATCCCAGATCTGGCTCTCACAAAAACTTGCCACTAAAAGTCATCCCCAGATTTAATTGGCTAAATAAATGTTCTCTCCCTCTCCACCTTCACTAATGTGTGGTGAGCGTTCTGGCGCAAAATGGCTGCCGTGCATCACCCAGGTGGGTGCTACACATTGGTGGTGAGTGAAGTGAGTTCCCCTTCACTGTAAAGCACTTTGAGCATCTGGAAAAGTGCTATATAAATGTAATTAATAATAATAATAATTTATTTATTTATTTTATTTTTTATTTCACCTTTATTTCACCAGGCAAGTCATTAAGAACAAATGCTTATTTACAATGGTGGCCTGGCAAGCGACAAAAGCCACTTAAGGGAAGGGGAGGTGGGCTAGAAGATAAAAGCATGTTAAAAGCACAGAGATCCTCGGGTATCAGAAATACAGGAATCTGATGGGTTAGAGGTCGCAGAGGCAAGCATACTACAGCTCAGGATTGTTTCAGGTGAGGGAGAAACGGGAACAGCAAGTAAAAACACAAAGGTTCGGCCACTTGGAACATACTTAACGTTGTAGATGCACACGATACAGAGAGGCGCGCAGCCTACATTCGGTTATGGCAGTGGGGTGTACTCAAGAAATGACACCTCAAAACCGTTTTTTAATTTAAGGGAGATGGGCCACAGTATGATAAAAGAAAAAAAACTTTCCACGCCGGCAACCGCAGAACGTTTTTTCCCCCCCTGATAAGACGTGGAATAATAACACAGGGTTTTTTTTTCTGCTGACTTTGCATTTTGTCCTACTGGGTAGAAGAGCAGATCTGAGTAAGAACATAATGGCTGTGGTTTTTTGCACCAGACCTGGGTGAATATTTTATTAAAAATATGTTGCAAATCAGTCTTGAATTCAATCAGTATTTAACTCACAAGTCAAACCAAGTTCTTCATTATTAAAATCAAGAGCTTACCTCAAGAGTCCTTTCGTTCAAGCACTAAAATAATAATTGCATTGAAATAAGTAAGGGCAAACACTGATTGAAACCAAACAAATGCATGAGTACACAACACGATTAAAAGACTCATATTTAAATTATGTTTTAGTTGCTTTTTGGAACAAGGACACACAGTGTCTACTTTAGTGGAGAATCTGCAGCCTGCTACACGAGACTGAATGTGTGAGTTACAAGGTAGGTCCATGAGTTGCTTAACATCAAATAAAAAAATAAAACAAATAATAATAATAGGCCTACAATGCAAAAATCAAACAGTCATAATGGGGGAATTGAAGTGAAACATGTTGCACGAGGAATACCCTTAATCTTGAGAGATATGTACGGTCTAGAAGTTAATTGGGGTTGGCCTACAAAAAAACATTATTACTGTACTACATTAACACTCTATTGGACACACCCTCTCATCCTCCCCAAGCCAAGTCGGATGCTGGAGGCCACCTCATTTTCTTTTTAGATGGCACTCTGTAAACATATACAGCATGACTGTAACACCTGTATATTTATAAAGACATTGTGTTTTTTGTTTTGGTCAACTAGCATCCAATTCCTGCTAGAATACACTCCGAAAACCACAGTAATGTTTCAAGGACAGTTAACCGTTTGGAGGCTCCTTTTGTTTTACTGCCATTTACTGCCCTGAGCGCCAATAAGGGAAAGAGGTATTCTTGGAGTCTGTTGCAGGCACTGAGTTTGAATGTACGGTGTGTTTGTAGCCCATTTTTTAAATAAATTGTGGATTTTTTTCTTAATCCCCACCAATGCCACTAGGGGGCAGGAGGGAAAGGACTACAAAAATATAGGCTATCACATCATGTTATGGGAATTAGCTTCCTAGTTAGCTTGCTACTTAGTCTGACACTATTGTGCAGTTTAAATGCAAGAAATGTCAAAAGCTGCATAATTCTCAGTCTTGCAGTAAGTCAAAGTCAAACATGAGAAGTTAAAAAAAATAGACTAGTTTACCTATCTGAGACTGGAAACATTTGCATGGTTTAATTTTCATCAAACGATTTTTAAATATTTTGTAGCTGTATCAGTAGAGTCTGATTGCCTCTTGAGGGTATGCCACAGAACTGTGGGCTATACTAGAGACAGTCTGGAAGAATAACATCCACTGTGGTCAGGGCATAAGAAGGAGACCTATTTGAAATTTGTGTGTTTGAAATATGTATTTTTCTGTATGCATTTCGTATGTAATTTGGGCTGCATCTGCTTGCCTCATTTTAATTCAGCCTCCAGCATCTTTACTAGGCTACACTCCCATTTGGTTTAGAGAGTCTTCAAAATTATACTGTCTAAGGTATTTTGCAGTACTAACTGACACTGTGGTGCTTTGAGCAATATAAGATGGCTCTGTGATAATGTTTTGGCTATAAAATGTTGTTCATCAGGTTTTTTTTTTCTAATACCATGTAGTTCAGTCCTGTCAGCAGCTCAGGTGAGTGAGATAACCCTGGCGAAATCAAAATTTCCTTTGGTTCATGGTCCGTTGCATCACAGCCCTGTTCAATTTCCACCGGAGAATTCACTAATTGCTGAATTATCTGTCTCTTATTGCTCTTTGCTGAGAGGCCTATGCACATTTCCTGTCATTTCCCACAGACAACACATAAGCAAAATGCGTGAGATCGTGCCTCTTCGGCTGCACCAAGGGTACACCTTTGCGATGCGAAAGACCACAGACACGCAGGGGTAGAATGAGAAACGAGCTTGTGGAGTACGAACCAGACTTCAACACCCCAGTTCTATTGCAGTCTGGTTTACTGCTGCATGGAGCAACACGCTCATCTCCCTCACCACATGTGACATTAGTGATGCCGGTTCTCAGTCGCCCACCTTCAGCCAATAAAGGGCAGCCTGCTCGCTGCAGTCGTCTTGTGGTTTTCTGTATGGCAATGGGAGAGCTGCACGCTCTCAGACGTATTAAAGGTTTTTTTCCTTTTATGAAGAACCACAATAAAGCTTTATGTATTTGTTTGTACGGTTTTCCAGGTTACTTATGGGCACATTTGAAATAAATAAAAATAAATATATAAACTTAAATGGAAATGATGTTTTTTTTTTTTACTGTTGCACTTTCATGTCACAAAGAGTGTAAAACTTCTGTAGATATCTGTTGTGCCAGAACCGTAATAAATGCATCAGGCTTTCATGAGAAAACAGATTGTGTGACCGTATTGTCAACTCAGCAATCATCAAGCTCTTATCTAATTTAGATTTATAGATAAAGGATGCAGTAAAACTCAAGAACAGATGAACTGATAAAAAAATTATTTGTGCCGTGAAATTAAAATGGAAAGTTTATCTGATATTTCATACATTTATTCTACTTTACCGTTAATTTGGGGCAATTCAGTTTTTGGTAATTGCATGCTTTTCGGTATGCCTTTTTGACTGAATCACAAATGTGGTTTCAAATTAGGTTATGATATTTGTCATCATGAGTACTGGAACAATTTCTCAGTCATCTCTCGAGACCAATTGCATTGGTAGCAGCATGGGGTAATGGCATGACCTGATGTTATATTATCCATTGAACAGTGATATTGGTTAACATACACCTGGTCATGAAATTACATAATAAGTACAGAGCACAACAAGTAATCCACAGTCTTCAGAGTGTCCACTGAGTCATAGTAGGAGTAAGCGGTATTAGTTGTAACAAACTGACTTCACTCAGCCCTTCATTTTATTTGGAACATTTGTGTGCACCTGAGGGTGTAGGTAGTGTTGATCTCAATGTTTATGTATTATCATGAGTGAGTCATATCCAAGGTTCGCTGCATCAGAGATAAAGCACCCTCCATGTAAAGTTCATAGAAATAAATCACCTGGTGTTTTGAAATGGTTTCCTCCATTCTGATGGTCCATGAGCACCAGTTTCACTAAGATCAAGCTATTAGCTCTGCTTTGCAACATGTACAGTAGCTTATGGTAGACAAAGCAAACTTGGGAGCCAGGATGCTGTCTAAAAAGGTGCATTTTAGATTTACACCAGAAGATGAAAGTGACTCAGTGTATATCTGTTTGAAGTTCATTTCACCACTGGGGGGCAAGAATTGAGAACAGACATGATTGAGATGTGCACCCCGATTGGAAAGGAATCACAATTGAAGCAGAGTTTGCAGGGAAATTCACTGAAAACTTCACTAGGGTACAGTATTATAGAGTACGATTTGCTCAATCTGGTGGCCTGGGGTTCGTCTATTCAAAAGTAAACTGTCAACTGCGGCCTGTCAACTGCCTGACTGCATTCTCGTCACACTAGGCTGTCTAAACTGAAGCCGACCCCTCACTTTTGTCCTTACTGAAAACCACCTCATTCGTCTCCTCTCAAACTAGGAGGGTGTCATTTCATAATTTCCAGTCTTGCAGTTGCTGCTTACCCAACCGCTGTGTAGCCACGTGTGAAGGAGTTGGGGGCTAGGGCAGCCTTTACTTCCACTGACTGTGTCTCGCCTCTCTTTATCTTTTGGATGATCAAGATAGCGGAGTGCCCTGCTGATGTGGATGCCTAGTGTCATGCACCATTCCATACCATAAGAGGAATCCGCACTGCAGTGTCAACCCACTATTACAGCCCCCAACTATTTTAGTTTTAGGCTGAACATGAATTTTCAAACTGCATCTGTGATACAAAGGGGCTTTTTTTCTGAAATGGAAGGCACTTGATTAGTTTCTCTTTTTTTTTGTGCAAATTGAATTTAACATCGGTCCTGCTAAGATGTTTTGACATCTAATGGATTCAAGTTAGCATACTTTAGATTTTGCACTCTGAGAAAATAAAGCAATAACATAAAGAGGCTGCAGATACAGGTATTGATTTGGGGCTTCAGATTTTGCCTGCTGTAGATATCTTCCCTATGTTATCCCTTTTTCATAAATTCACTTAAAATTAAAAATATTCTCTTAACATTTTGGCCTTTGTACTGCTATTCTGTCTAAATCTTCACAATAAACACTGGTCACTGGTCATCTCTTCAGACTGTTCCTTGACTAACTCTAACACTACTCTTCTGCAGGGTTACTCCCAATCTAGGATCACTCATATCACTTGTATTCTTGTATCTTGATCTTCTAGCACTTTAATGCTACACTTCTATCTTCATCTAACACTTACACTCACCGGCCACTTCATAAGGTGACAGGAGTGGCACCTGGGTGTGGTCTTCTGCTGCTATAGCCCATCTGCTAGCCAAGGTTTGATGTGGTGTGCATTCAGAGATGCTCTTCTGCATACCTCGGTTGTAACAAGTGGTTATTTGAGTTACTGTTGCCTTTCTATCAGCTCGAACCAGTCTGGCCATTCTCCTCTGACCTCTGCCATCAACAAGGCATTTTCGCCCAGAAACTGCCGCTCATTGGATATTTTCTCTTTTTCGGACCATTCTCTGTAAACCCTAGAGATGGTTGTGCGTGAAAATCCCAGTAGATCAGCAGTTTCTGAAATACTCAAACCAGCCTGTATGGCACCAACACCCATGCCACGTTCAAAGTCACTTAAATCACCTTACTTCCCCATTCTGATGCTTGGTTTGAACTTCAGCAGATCGTCTTGACCATGTCTACATGCCTAAATGCATTGAGTTCCTGCCACGTGATTAGCTGGTTAGATATTTGCGTTAATAGGTGCAGTTTGCAGTTGAACAGGTAGATCTAATGAAGTGGCCGGTAAGAGTATATTGCACTTGTATCATCTTGTTGATGTTGTAACTATCAAATCTCTTGTAATCACGCCTCACTTCTAGTTTGACTTGCCATAACTCTCCTGAATTAGCTTATCTTTACTGTGTGAACTAGACTTGATGTTCATGGCTATGGATAAATGACACTTGATGACAATTGTACCTTATTGTACTTGTGTTCTGTATTTGCTCCAATGACCTTCAGTATGCACTCACTGCATGTTGCTTTGAATAAAAGCGTCTGCCAAATAAACGTAATGCAATGGAACTGAAGTTCATGCACTTCTCTTCTGCACTCGCCTGCAAACCAGTGAATTTTTATACCCTACATAACCGCACTGCGCTGTGCAGTACTGAATGGAAGAGAGGCGTATCTTTCATTGAAGGCGACTGGCGCTGTCTGTGGGTGTCTGGCGTGTCATGGGGAGGTGCTAAGTGTGAACCTGAGAAACCCTAGCTGACTTAAGCCCCCTTCCCCCCTGCCAGGCACATGGCCAGGTATGCCGTGCTACTGTTGTCAATGTCTTCGCTGATGATACAGGATCAAGGCAGCGGGACGAATCTGTCACTGTAGGGCCCAGCCTCTGCACATTGTGAGTGAAAATGGAAGTCAAAAAGTTCAAAAAGACTGAAAAATCTACCCTAAGGATGTGATTGTTAAGGTGTTAATATAAATGACCATTTAATTACATTTTGTGAGAATCTCTGATTTTCTGATAGACAAAGTTTCCAGCTGCTAACTAGTTGCCACAGTAATGATATTGCAGTTTCTGTGCTGCTGTAGATGAATATGGAAGGTGGGGGAGGCCTTGACCTGCTAATGATGCAACATCTCAGAAATGTGCGCTTAATGCTATACAAGTAGGCTAGCTGCCCTGTCTGAACTCACTGTGTTTTAGCAAGTCTTTAGCAGGGAAACATTTATATTAAACTTGAATTTGCCTGACAAAACAATGCCTGTCTTCATTTGGTAATATTCATATAATTATTCTATATGCAAAGCACGGACATCCAAATGAGTATTTTTAAGCCACCAGCCCACAGTGCACGCTAGTGGAAAAACATTCCACAGACATCTATAGAGTTATCAACTCCTACACAGCAGAATCTGCAAATTATGGAATTAGGAAATTATGTTGATCAGTTGAAGGCAGTGAATTTCCACCCGCAGAAACACACCTTTTCATGTTGGTTGGGGGCTAAATTTCCACGTGGCCAGTTTGGTTCAGTCTGAACTTTGTCCAGTGAGAGGAGGTGTGTGAGCACCTCCTCTAAATGAAAGCAGGGGTCCCGGTTCACCTTTGACTGTTTTTGAGTAGCAGCCTCGACCACCGCCGCCCCAGTATATATAGCACAGGAAGGAAGCAGCGTTGGAACACAAAGTGCCGACACTGCTTTTATCACCTCCGCTGGCTGCGGGGTTTGCTGCGCTGAGGCAGAGAGGCTGCCGCTACCTCTCTGCGTACGTCAGCAGCACAAGCACCGTATAAACAGCAAACAGGAGAAAAAAAACTGCGCAAAAGCTTTCTGAAAGCGTTTAAAAGACATCGATTTAACTAAACGGCAACAGATGCATAGTGACAGCGGCAGTGGACTGTTAGTGTGGTGTTCTTCAGAGGAGATTTGATTGAGCGAGTCTGAATAAAATAGGGGGGGGGGGGGTCAGGGGAAGGCGGTCTGAATAGACAGGATGTGTACAGACCATGCTGTGGTGCAGCCTTTTGGCCTATTTGCAGTGCAATTGCCTAAGTGTAATCCATTCCCAGCTTGTAGAATGTTTCCACAAGTAACATGAATGGAGTCATCTGGTCTTCCTGAGCTACTGAACCATCCTGTAAGCCCTTTATAAAAATCACTATAACACATTTAAGATACATGACACTCAGATTAATGCCTTCATCACAAAGCAATCAAGACAGACACCTTCACAGTTGTACTGCCTCAAAAAAAGCACAATTTAACTGACAGGATATTTGCATTTGATGTTATTGAATTAGAATTTTGAAATGCTTTTAGTTTTATTTTTTATTTAAAGAAAATGGTGTAAACTAGAACAATGACATCCTTTGTTATGAAAACATACATGGATATTTACTTATTTTTATGTCCAGAAGAACAAACTGTACAATCAAATCTTAAAGCTGGCTTCACCAGGATTAAATAATTCAAATAATAAATATGTGGGCTGTACTTCGTGAATCTCTGCAGCACATTAGTGTTAACGTCCAAATATTTAAGTAACAGAAAAGAGTCCTATAAATGAAACCAAAACTGTACATTCAGTTAAAATTACTCTCAGGACATGTACATTCAATAAATCAATATGGAGAAAATACTGTATCGTTGCTCTAAGCAAATGGTTCATAACTGTTGTTTGTTCAAATCCTTTTCACTGACTGAATTGTTTTGAGTGGAGCTCATGCAATGGGGGTCATGGTGAGTGCCAGTTCTTCACAATTTGGAGAGACCAAAGTAATTAGCATTATGGCTGTGGCTGAGCAGGGCGGGATGGGACACGTTGACAAAAACCCGATCCAGGCGGGTCAGCTGGAACACGGCACCCAAGTAGCTGCTGGAGGACCACAGGCCTTCTTCTCGCGCGGGGCGGCAGTAGCCCTCGCGGTGTCCTTCCAGGAGGACCAGCGGCTTGGCTGCCTCTCTCCTCTTGAACACGGTGTGGGAGAGCGAGTCTTTTGCACGGCAGTGCTTGCCCATGAACTCCACCCGCGAGTACACAAAGTACAGGCCCGTCTCGTTGATCTGGATCCCCCCGTCCCGGTAGTCCACCCCGCTGGTGAAGGCCCGGCCGTGCTTCGGCTCCCAGCTCAGAGTCCTGGAGGGCTTTTCCTTCTCGATCCGACCTGAAGGTCAACACACAGGAGTATTGGCATGACTGGGAATTTAATGCAGGCAAAGCACCCTTGATTCACTCAAAAAAAAAAAAACAACAAAAAAAAAAACCAATGACTCAATAAAGGCCACTTCCTGTACCGTAAGGGTACTTTTTCCGCTAGTCTGAGAATAGTGCACCTTATGGGTTCATGGGTAGCAAAGTCATCCGGCCTGCAGCCCCGGGCTCTTGCTGACTTTTACCTGTGAGATGTGCTGCCAGTCTGGTCTCTTTCTTTTCCACGCTCGTCTCTTGAAGACCTGCAGCACATACAGAGGGTCACCGTTACTCAACACAACACAAATATTCCTCTGAAGACCCACACTAGGCCGGATGGAACTGTGAAATTACATTGGATATCACAACATATATTATAATATATGGGTTAGGTTTTTTTTTTTCATGACACTTGTTACATGTTGCCCCATCCCAGCACTTTTTGGTAATTTGTATTTGTCCTAATACTGTAGCTTATTCTTACGCCTAGTTGGCTTTGCAGAGGTTAGGTCTGAATAGTGTTTACTGTGTGAACTAAACTGTGTTCTTGGCTAGAAACAGCTGTACAAAATAAGTATTGTACCTTACTGAACCTGTGTTTAGCAGTTGTCTATGACCATGAACCAAATAAATGTAATGTAATGTGATGTAATGAGACAACCTCTCTGGGTTGACTAATATCAGGGCATGTACCCCTACACAAGACTGACGAGACTCACCAATTTGCTTCTGCAGCGTGGGGCCCTCACACTGAGCAATCATATCCTGAAATGAGAGATGAAAGCTTTGAAATGCCACAACAGAAGACAGATTACAATGTCTGCGTCTCAACTGCACAAAACTTACGTAATACTGTAACTTGTGCAGGTAAGCTATATCAACCTAAGAGTTGGCAGAAAAATAGTTTAGGTATTTTAATGTTTTGATGTAAGGCAAGTGTCTTGGATGACAGAAACATGCTGCAGTGAATGGTATTTTCAAAAGTGTTATTTCTTTTAACGAATGCCCCTTTTATTGAATGTTCCTTGACTGATGAAAAAATTAACTGCTGGATCTCAGGAGGTGTGGCTCAACTGAAAGAGGTGCACTGGGGTTCTCAAGTAGACTTTTAAACGAGGTCTTGAGATGTACAGAGTGTGCGTGTGGTTGTGGTCTCTCGTTTGAATTATAATTAAAACATGTCTTTGGAACTTCCTGTTGCAAAGCTGACCACAGCTGAGTTGAGGCTCAGCTTGCAGACACTCAAATGTCAGATTTTTCTTTGTTTCCTCCCTTCTTCATCGAACTCAGTGTTAAAGAATATTCTGTTTGGAGATCATTTATGGTTATATTCGTAGTTTTGCTTGAGCATGTTTTTTGTCACAGAACACCTACTTAACTTATTCCTCACACAAACTCTCCCATCTTTTTCCCCAATAACATTTACACCAGTGAGAATACATATGAAAATGAGATACATTCAATTGTACAAGTTCCCCTCAGTTATCAGGACTAATAATTAGTGAGTTACTCTCCCTCAGTATGTCTGTGGTTTGGATGCAGAAACATTTGCATTCTGCACGTACTGCATATGAAGCAATGCACAGCCCATCACACTTGGAACAAGGAGGGGATGCAAGACAGATGGCAGAGAATACTGAAGGGAGTGTACCAGGATGGACAATACCCGAGTACAACAGGTACAGGTTTTCAGGCCGAAAAGCCCAGTATCAGAAAAACTGCATACCCCCCCCCCCCAAACGAAACACACACACACACATCTCTGAGTCCCATTTGCCCCCCAGACTAACCTGTCTCAGTTGCACCAGTTCAGCCTGCAGCCTGTGCATCCGGAAGGCTCCTAGCCCCAGCGCTCCCAGTATGACGAAAAGGATGAGCACCAGCACTGTGACTGCACAGGCTCCTTCACAGCAGCCTCTCTTCTTCCTCTTCACCGCTGCGGGAGGGAAAGACCAGCAGGGTACCAGGCGAGGGTCCATCACGGGTGGCTGGGGCCCACCTCGGTCCACCAGAAAGACCGGAGGGTAGGTGTGACTGGGTCCGTGATTCATCTTGCTTATCTGGAGGAGATCAGTTCTGCGCTCTGATAAAGGAGGTCTAATTCCTTGAGGGCGCTTCTGTCAGAAAAAAGGCGTCATATGTCTAGAACCCACAAAGTCCCACCCCCACACCTCCTCTGCAGCCTCAGACAGGCACCTGCTGCCTGTCTCTGGTAAATGCGAGAGTGCGTTGAGCTCAGGTCATGTGACCCCCTGCCCACTGTGTAAATGACGATGACGGTGATGGAACTGAGAAACTGTGTTGTGTGAGAAAAAGTTTTCATTATTCAGAACCGAAATTCAAACTGGAAAAATTAGTAACCTAACAGCATAACCTGACATTCCATTCCATTTAGTTGACTCAACATTTAATGTAGCAAGTGAGGTTAAGCACTTTGCACCACTTTGCTGTGTTCAACAGCAGTGTCAAACATAATTTTAACTACCAATGTTTTACAGAACAGAACAGAATAACTTAATTTTTCCCAAAGGGAACTCCAATTGATTGCAAATTAGAAATTAAGAATTCTATTAAGGAAATTCTAGTAAGAATTACACAGAACTAAAACTCTTAAGAATAAAATACATTTCAGACAGTGGTAAATCAGAAAGCTAAATATTAAAATGAAGAGGCGGTGTTTCATCGATGAGGTTCACAGAAGTTTGACTCAAAGCTGTTCAGCACTACACTTCTTTTAAAAGATAGGAACCTTAGCATTCTTCCTGAAAGCAATATCTCAATATAACAGACTATTAATGTGCAGGAAGGCCCATTTTATTTTCTCCTTTCTTGACTGTCCACTCCCGCCAATTATCGGTTAAATTCAATGATTTCAAAGCAGTTCCCAAGTACAAGTCTTGACATGGTACACAACCCAGTACCCAGGCTTTTTTTTCTGGAGACCAACCCTAGATTATAGTTAACCATAAAGAGGATGACAAAGTTATGCGAAATGCTTCGGTTTAGATAAGAACTGACCTAGAAAGAGTTCCTGATATGACTTAATTGGTTTCCTGCATGGTATGACTGCAGGACATGAGAGGGAAAGCGCTCTATAGTTTCTGTATACATACATGTGCATATACACTCACCGGCCACTTCATTAGGTACACCTGTTCAACTGCTCGTTAATGCAAATAACTAGTTAGCTAATCACGTGGCAGCAACTCAATGCATTTAGGCATGTAGACATGGTCAAGACGAAGTTTAAACCAAGCATCAGTATGGGGAAGAAAGGTGATTTAAGTGACATTGAACGTGGCATGGTTGTTGGTGCCATACAGGCTGGTTTGAGTATTTCAGAAACTGCTGATCTACAGGGATTTTCACGCACGACCATCTCTAGGGTTTACAGAGAATGGGCCGAAAAAGAGAAAATATACAGTGAGCGGCAGTTCTCTGGGCGAAAATGCCTTGTTGATGGCAGAGGTCAGAGGAGAATGGCCAGACTGGTTCGAGCTGATAGAAAGGCAGCAGTAACTCAAATAACCACTCATTACAACAGAGGTGTGCAGAAGAGCATATCTGAACGCACAACATGCCGAACCTTGAAGCAGATGGGCAACAGCAGCAGAACACCACACCCGGTACTAGCAAGTACTTAATGAAGTGGCCGGTGAGTGTACATATATGTAGATATGTGTATGTAGGGGGGCGATATAGCTCAGGAGGTAAGACCGATTGTCTAGCAGTCGGAGGGTTGCCGGTTCAAACCCCGCCCTGGGCATGTCGAAGTGTCCTTGAGCAAGACACCTAACCCCTAACCCCTAACCTCTAACTGCTCTGGCGAATGAGAGGCATCAATTGTAAAGCGCTTTGGATAAAAGCGCTATATAAATGCAGTCCATTTACCATTTACCATGTATGTATACATACACACACACACCACACAGTGTCATATAAATGGCACGTACTGCTTCAACAGCCCCATGTTCACGAGTGATATTCAACAAGAAGCGCAAATCAAATAAAATAGAAAATAAAAAAAAACTGCAAGCCAGGCTAGACATGGCACTTGCACCAATACAGACAAGTTTCGCTCTTGGGTTGTCGGCTTGTAAAGAATGTGTATTCGTAAACAGTGATTCAGCAGCGCCGAGAGTTTCAATGACACCAGTAAACACGGCAGCGGGAAGCAGGATTCGCCACATGAAAAAGCCGTACTATCAGACGCACGGTTTCAAAGGAGCCTGAGAAAGAGCGCTTCCGCTTCAGTGGGCGCACGAACGCCGCGGTTTAACCCAGCACCCTCCTGCTCAGTTACCACTTAGCCTTGCAAAAATGAACCGCGGCTCACTGCAGCTGGAAGCCAAGCTTACCAGAATGAGGGGAGTCTCAGTCATGCTCGGCTTCCCGGCATTCGAAGAAGCTGCCTCAGACCCCATCCCTCACTGCGGTTTGTTCTGAAATCAGAATTAATAACCCGAGTCGGAATCTTACGTCTGTCTCTTCAGAATAACCATTCCATTTAACCCGCATTTCCGCCAGCCGTGGTTAGTGAACTAGGTGCCACTTAGATGAGCTTTCTACCTCACCTTCTAGAAGAGACCCTTCTCTACCAATACCATTGCAGGAGACGTACCCTTAAGTGAGTTGAGATTTCACATGAGAATTTATGCACTGAGAATATAGAACTGGCAAATTCCCACATTTGTGGCCACAATTACGCAAGTGCCGCCTCTTTGGGGAGAAGACACATTCGTGTAATCGTTCGTAAATCCGCGTGCGTCCACATCATTGAAATCCGATTACAGGCAAAGACCACCGAGGGGATAAGTTTCACTTCGCGCAGAGAGCCTGAGGAAAGAAGCAAGGGAAGTCGTGCTGGTTTCCGTGGGCGATCGCTGCACGTAGCGCCGGGCTGCGTCAGTGCTCACTTCTGAGAAGTGTCGGGCTGCAGCGCTGCCTGAGCGCCTGTGCTCGGCGGGAGGGTGGGGGTGGGGGTGGGGGGTTGGGGGGGGGGGTAGTGCGGCAGGGTGGGGTTTGGGGTCTTCCTGTGGGCAGAGCACTTTTATGTAGAAACCTGATTCTGCAGAAATGAACTGCCTGTGATCACAGATACACCTCACACTGCCTCTGTGAGTCAGTTGGTTTTGCCCTGCTTGTGTGAAGACAAGGGTGACGGCCACGCTAACGACCAGCAGACATGGTTTCTTCTACTTTTTCTTGGTTTTTATTGAACTGTTCTGTTTCGTGGACATTACATAACACTGCATCATATTGAAAACAGATTCATCTAACAGAAAGAACACATAACAAGTTGACCAAAGCAGAAACCTATATGAAACTGCTCGTAAGGCAACTCTCCCGGGCCAGTTAGATGCCAGTGACCCAGCTATGCCACCTGCCCAGGCCTCCTACACAGTACCTGCGCAGCTCCTCTGGTTGATTGGAAAATAACTGAAAACAACTGACAGCACCAAACAGCAACTGAATGCTGGAAGCTAAGCAAGTGTGGGCTTGGTTGGTACTTGGATGGGAGGCCCCCTGGGAAAACAAAGTTGCTGTTGGAAGTGGTGTTGGTGGGCCAGCAGGGGGGCAATGTTCTCTCAGGTGGAATATGCCCTTGGGCAGTGATGGGGACACAGTGCTGTAGGAGATGCGGTCTTTCGGATGTGACATTAAACCGAGGTCCTGACTCACTGTGGTCATTAAAGATCCCATGACACTCACTGCAAAGAGTAGGGGGTTCCCTGGTGTCCTGGCTAAATTCCAAACCTGGATCTTTCAACCAGCCACCTAACCATTCTGATTTCATTGCCTAAAATCTCACTCTCCAACTCAGCCGATGTGCGTTGAGCATTCCGGAGCAAAATTAGATTTAATCTCACACTCCAACTCAGCTGATGCGTGTGCAAAATGGCTGCCGTGCATCACCCAGGTGGGTGCTCCACATTGGTGGTGGTTGAGACAAATTCCCCCTGATCGTTGTAAAGGACTTTGAGCTTCTGGAAAAGTGCTACATAAATTCAATGTGTCATTCATTCATTCAACTGAAAATAAGTCACAAGTGTGCTAGTATGTCCACTCCTGATTGATGGTGGATGCTCAAGGAATGGGACAGGCCTACAATTCTAACCAGGCATTCAAAATTATTGATGTTTAATCATACACTGTATAACATCATACCGAATAACATTATTTTCATACCTGCACACAGTGTTGATGTATTGAATTTCATAAGCTCTGCCATTATGTGTGGTGACCAGGCACATTTCAATTCCCATAATGCAATTGTTGGAAGTGGTATTTTCTGGAAAATACTAAACTTACTCAAACACTAAGCATTCCCATCACTGGGACAACAGTATTCACTGTTATGGCCAAGTATTAATGCTGTTTTTTTTTTTTTTTTTTTTTTTAAATCATCAAAAGTTTTCTCATTAAGGGGGGGGAGTTCTTAAGAAGACCGCATGCACCCTGCACACCCCAGCAGTAGTCCTCTGCCGCGGCACTTCGCCAATGTGTACTGTTCTCTTGCTCAGCTGCCAGCTTGTGCTCTACGTGTCCTCATCGGAGGAAGAGTAACAGCACAGCCCCAGCCCTTGTGTCGCACGCTGAGGAACAGGGCCGGGGTCAGGGGGCCCGGACGTCCCGTCCCGTGCGCCCGCAGTACCCCGCGCTTCGGTCGTCTGCCCCCAGGGGGAGCTGTGGAGGTTGGGCAGGCCCGACAAGAGCGCGCGAGTCACGCCGTCCGAATGGAGGCCCGCCGGCGCCGCCCGGGACCCCGCTAATTTAAGAGCCATCCTGGTCGCGTCGAAGGAAAGAGGCTGATCCTGATCTGGCAGGTCTGGGCCGGAGCGGACCGCCGGGCCTGATGGGAGATGGCCTTGCGGTCGCACGGAGGCCGGCGTACCGTCTCTGCTGCTTGCGGTCAGGTCACGGGGTTCAGAGGTGCAAAGCCTCTTTGCTAGGGAGAACAAATTCGGGTCAAAGATAGGCACCGCAGTAAAATAATAATTTTTAAACCATTTTAGGCTTATGTAACTGAGTGAGCCAATAAGGCAACGAATTATAACCTTAAATGCGGAATTCACTTACAATTCAAATTCAAAACCAAATAATTATTTGATAATAAATAAAACTGAAGACGATGAACATTAATTAAAGCCGATATTTGTAAAATACGCTTATGCGTTTTGAAGCAAAAATGTATAGTGCTGAAGATTCATGTAAAGTCTACAATAATCATAATATTGGTGGGCTAGACGTTGTAGAATAGTGGAAAAAATCTGAAATCCCATCTCTCGCTGTCAAATAAAACGTGCACGCTGCACACCCTTTCCTGTCTGACCTGCACACGGAGGTCCAACGTCCTCCCGTCTCCTTTTCGTGTAGGCCCGGGGTGTCCACGGATGGTGCTTGCACGACGGGTCGAGGGATCGAAGTTTGCGGATGTGGCGTTTGTATTCCTCCCCCAGCTCTTCGATGTGCTGCTGGAACTCCGAAATCTTCCTCTCGGGGTAGTGGGGCAGCTGGGACTGCTGTGAGACACCGGTCCAGCCACAGCTGAATCGCGCCGCACAGTTCCGTGGCTAATTTACAACTACAACTCCCACAATTCTTTTGGCTACCACAGGAAATGGGACAACTAAATATGAAGCCAAATTTATCACTAAAATTTAATTTATAACTTACACAGTGAGCTCTATAATGTTTAGGTCGCAGATATTCATTTATTTATTTTTTTGATTTGGCTCTGCACTGCACAATTTCAGATTTGTAATAAAACAATTCACATGTGGTCAAAGTGTAGATTCTCAGGGTGTTTTGGTTAGCACTGTGTAGAAATGGCATCACTTTTAATACATAGCCCCACATGTGAATTGTTTCATTACAAACCTAAAATTGTGGAGTACAGAGCCAAATCAAGAAAAAAAAAAAAAAAAAGGTGTCTTCGTCCCAAACATTACGGAGCTCACTGCACATGGAAAGCAACATACAACAACATAAGTGTTTGAGAACCAAATGTGTTTCTTATTAAACTCATCAACCACTAGGTGGCACACTACTTTAGGTACACACCACTGTCTGCCTAACCAGCAGTGTTCTAAATGTTCCACAAAACATGTGATCGCAATCATACACACAAGCCTGTACAAGTAATTCCTGACAGATCTACAGTTTACACTTGGACATGTTTCATACCTGGAGGTAGTATTCGATTTCATTCTTGATGGTTGGAATCCATTTTTTCACAGCTGATGCTGTATTAAGGGATGACTACAATTGGGGAAATAAGTGACATATAACTGTGTTATAAAGATTTTTGCACAACAAAACATTTATTTAGATGTTTGAATGCGACGTATTGGTAAACTCACCAATGAGGGTCTAGCTTTGTGTGCATCTTTGATCCGACCCTCTGTTGATTAAACAAATAATCTTTTTGTAAGTAGTTTAATGGTCACATTCTAGCATATTGCCCTGAACTATTTTGAAGTACATATAATTATTTATCATTTAAAGAAATCAATGAATAAATAAACGCATAAGACCTAATAAAGGCTGTTGTAGAGTTATGCAGGGCATAACATGCAATGCCAGACTTCATTTCATAAATGTCAGTCGCAATTGAGGTCAGAAACTGAACTTTTTTTTCATCCCCCTCAAATGAACCATGCCTCTCCATAAATCGCTCATCTATACAGCACCAGCTGCTCGCTCTCTTCTGAAACGCTGCACTGACAGAGCCAGAACAGGCCCGCAGTAACATTCCTCTCATACATTAAGTGCACTTGGCTTGAAAGTCACAGGTGACCAAATACTTTCAACAGAGCTCATGCAGCTCGCTGAGAAGAACCTGCACAAACTTGGGAGGGTTCTGCTTCTTTCCTTTTTTACCTCCATTACTTTCCGCGATCTTCTTCATCCGGCCAATCTGCAGACAGCAGTTACCTCAGCCGAGGCACCCTATGTACACGCCAGCTTCTATGCTTAGACATTCACACAATGCCAGACCATAATGCTTTGTGTGTGTGTTTGTTTCCAGAAAAGTATGGTATTACTTGAAGTACATTTTCAATGAAAAAAGTTAATTTACTTACATATACAAAGTGTACATTCTATTGTCTACTTTTAAAAAAAAAACACAATTCCTAAAATTTTACTATCATCTGAAGAGAATGTGGTCTTCATGTTTGTGTCTGAAAACAAAACTAAGGTCACCTGTTACCACATCTGTCTCCATCAGTGCTGCACTGCCATCTATCTGACTGGTGTGAAACCACAACTGGCCTAAGTATTATACCGCTTTCTGGCAAAAATAAGCCTATTTGATGCAAGTATTTCTTTGCTCTAGCCCCTTATGGAGAAGGGGAAATATACAATTTATCTTCGTATTTAGAAGATGACCATTTAAAGACTGCACTTTATCCATTTATTAAAAAAAATCAGGATAAATATTGCACGACAGATGATGCATGTGGCTTTCTACTTTAGAACCCCACACTGACTACAATTTCAGTGTATGAATCCAGAATTCTCAGTTGTGCATAATAATGATGGGCAGGCCTAGTTTTCCATTATGATTAGAAGGATGAGTCTGGGCCTTACAAAACGTAACACCGCATTGCATCCAATGGGAAAATACGCAACTGGAAATTGTGATGTTTGCCAACGAAAGGAGACCGACTGTGTGGAGCAAGTAGCTTTTTCTGGCTGCAATATGCAATCGAAGAACAATGGTTACACGAAGAAGAGAAGAAGTTAAGATTAAGATGGAAAAACGTTTTCCCCCACGTAACTCTGGAAATATTATGATGGGCACAACGCTTTTTTAATAGATATATTCAATAAACGGAACTGTGCCTGAAAATGCTAGGGCCACCTTCGTACATAATGTCAGTGCATTGAAGTGAGCTGCAAATCAAAACTGACGAGCAGCTCTGGTTACTACACGTATCAATCCATGCTAGGACGAGAGCTTGCGTTTTCAAATAGAACCAATGGCTGGTGCTTTTCTTTTGGCAGTTACCTGTTGCGTACCTAGCAACTATTATACTATTAGTTCGCTAGTTGTGAACGGAAGAATACATGCTTTCCCTGCAAAAGTATACGCAATTATACCAGAGATACTACCTTTACAATAACGCGTATCCGTTTTAACAATGCCTAATAACACCCGACCGTTGTACAAGCCGGCATTTTGCGGCCACAACACCCTGTAAAATTGGTAGCTACTTCCTCTTAGCATTTTCGAGGTACAGCACCGCTTCGAAACTAACCAATGCATTTACCTTCTCTTTCTTTCTGAAGCCACAGTCGGTTCAGTTTACCATGATGTTTCTCCTCGTTTCTGGCCATGTAAACCACAATTCTCTTTCACCTTCAGCTACGTTTGTCAACAACCGGTCACATGTGGAAGGATCTCGTCTCCCCATTTCAGGTAGTGACGCAATCGTCGACACAAGGGGTTGACGGGAGTTTGCGTTCAGAACGTTTCAAAGGCGCAAAGGTTCTAGAATTCTCATTCCGATTTCATAGTATACATTGTTATATTTCTCAGAATTTATTAATAAAAGCCTAATCTACACCGCTGCAGACCAGCACATCAGTAATTATGTGTTTTTTAATTAAGTTAAGTGACCGTGGGGGGCTGAGATTATACCAGATACCTGAGGTTTAAACTCCAGCTAAGCACGCTGCTAGTGACCCTCCCGTTTTCAAGGAAACTTCGCAAGACATTGTAGGAATTCAAACGTACTTTGTGCGATATGCCCACGATAAGGAGCAATACTCCATAATGTAGGTGCCCTAATAAAGACTAGACAAATAATTGTACATATACATTAAAACAACAAATACTGTTAGTGAAGTAGTTACTATCATTGATTATTAAATGCAAGCTGTTAAGCATACTGTTTTTTTTTTTTTGTAGCTATGAAGCATATTACAGTGCAGTGTACACTTGGTTAAACCAGTTTTTCCTCACCTTTTCGCTTTTCAGAATAAAACGGTCTCTGCCGTCGGCATGGGGGAGTGGGAAGAGAAGGGATGGGTTCAGGCTCCCTTGTGTGGTGACAGAATAGACCAACAACAGCTCAGGTTGTAGGATGGACTTCCTATTCACATTAATTAGCATTGATGGATTTAGGGTCCCAACACACATGAACATGGGTTTTGGTTAGTGATCTGTTCTGTTGTGATGTGTTGAGTTAGCTTTGAACTTTGTAGCTCTACCTCTGTTACTAACAAGAAATGTCTAGGCCTGGGAAAACCCATGTGATGCACAGTACATCATAGGAGACTTATTCCAATTGTCCTGTTGGCTGTGACTCACTTTTGCAACAAGTCAAGTCTCTCACTTTAATACTTGTAACTGAAAATTCTCGAGGTCTCGAGTAAGCTCGAGGTCAAGATGTTGATTCAGCGAGAAATGGAAACCAGCAGGCGCTTGTTAGGAAGAAGGGCATGAATTTCCTCAGCATCAGCATGCAATCTAGAGACATCATTTTACTTATAAATAGCCGTAACAACTTGTATTCTACTGATTTAAAAAACTCAAATTGAAGGTATCGGCAATTTAGTCCTAAACTGTAATAAATTTTTCATTTAAATTCAGTAACTGGTGCTCCATAACTGGAAGAACCTTTGATCTACCTCTGAGGCAGATAACTTTAAAAGACAAAGATAATTTATAGCCACCACTGTGGTGTCAAAGTCCTCACACCAATTTATTTTTCAGACATAAAAGACTGAACTGAGAAACAATCTGTGCTAGCATAAAAAAATGTACGTTGGCTAAATAAACTTTTTTGTCCTCACTAAAACAGGTTATTATAGTAGAACAAGTGTCTTGTTTGATTACAGTACTTTAACAGTGAGTAGCTGCTACATACAAACACAGTTGCTCAATACAATTCAACCCATTGAGTCAGGACAATTTTATGCTGAACACTGTTGTTGTTTCAAAAAATCATACAAATCGATTTACTTCAAGTAAATATTCTAGTCTTAAATTGGATGATTACCACATGTAAACACTCTTCTCATCAATGTGCTGGACGGTACTGCACTATTTGATGAGAAACATCTTCTTCTTAAGCAGGGTGACAATTTGCTGATGGTTCTGGCTGTCCTTGGACTCGGCCACTTGCAGCGGTGTTTTCTTCACATTATTTGTGGCCTGCAGGTTGGCTTTCTCACCCTGAGCCCGACTCACCAGCCTCTGGACGCACCCAATGTGCCCACAACGACTGGCACAGTGCAGCGGGGTGTCCTTGTTGTTATCCATGGCGTTGATCTTGGCACCGCTGTGCAGCAGGAGCTCGATCAGGTCGTCGTGACCCTGCTCCGACGCCATGTGCAGGGGCGTCCTCCGCCACACGTTCTTGTCGTCCACGTTTTTGTTTTTCGCAGAGGACAGGAGGTCCGCCGCTGCCTTCGTGTGCCCGTTGGCGGCCGCGTAATGCAGAGGCGTGCAGCCGTCCATGTCCTTGACTCTGCTCTGCGCCTTTTGCGTCAGCATGGCAGAGACCGCTTCCAACCTGCCCTCCATGGCTGCCATGTGCAATGGGGTCCTCTTCTCCTTGTCGGCGGCGTTGGGATCAGCCCCGGAAGAAAGCAGGAGCTGCACCACGGGAGCGCCTCCTTGAGCAGCGGCATAGTGCAGGGCCGTCCTGGCATGCTTGTCTTTCGCATGGACACTGGCTTTGCCCTTTATTAGCTGGAGTACTGTCTCCTCGTGGCTGTGCTGACTGGCAACATGAAGGGGAGTCAGTCCCTCTTTAGTGACAGCATTCACCTGAGCCCCTGCATGCAACAGTGTACCCACTAGAACTGGCTTGTTGTACAAGGCTGCCAAGTGCAAGGGTGTCTGTTCATTGAGCCCAGCCATATTGGCATCCAGACCCTTGTCCAGCAGCAGTTTTGTCATTTCCAGGCTACCACTTTGGATAGCCAGGTGAAGAGCGGAGTTGCAATTCGGCAGTTTTGCTACTAAACTGGCGTTTTTGGCAACCAGCACCCTGACAGTTTCCACATTGCCCAGCTCTGCAGCCAGAAGCAGAGGCGTGTAGTGCAGTTCATTGTGCGCGTTTGCGTCCGCACCATTTTCTATCAGAGCTGCTACAATCCCCTCCATGTTTCTCTGCACAGCTTTGAAAAGCATAGCCTTTACATTGTCTGGGGTCAGACCCTTTACGTAGTCCAGAAGAAGGCTGTATATAGACTGGGAGTTTAGATTAAATGCTGCATCAATGATGACAGAGTCTACTTGGGCACCTGCCTCAAGAAGAACCCTCGCTGTTTTCTCAGAGCTGTGGCTAATGGCATAAAACAGTGCAGTCTTCTTCTGGTTATCCCTAGCATCCACAGAGGCGCCACTCTCTAGGAGAATCAGAGCCAGGTTCACGTTGTCCTCCACAGCAGCCATATGCAAGAAGGTTTTCTGATTTTTGAACAGCCTGATTTCCTCCTCCACCATGGCCTTGACAGTGCTGAGATGTCTGTTCCTTGCTGCCAAGTGGAGAGGCATTTTGGATTTCTTGTCCATAGCATAGATGTCGGCCCCAGCTCGCATCAGTGCTTGGGCTGTAGACGTGTGGCCTTTTTCTGCAGCCCTGTGCAGGGCTGTGTAGCCCTGGCCATCCTTCATGTCCAGTCTGGCCCCTTTACTGATAAGAAACTCTACAATGGAAAGTTGACCATGCTGGGCAGCAATGTGCAAGAGGGTCTCCTGGGATGAACTGACATTGTTCACATCATTGCCTTTTAAAAGGCTCTCCAATAACGAAAGGTTCCCCATTGCAGCTGCATCGTAGATATCACCAGATTTTTGCTTTACTACCTTAGATGCCCTTACGTTTCCTTCCAATGACGTTTTCAGTTCTTTCGTCCTGAGTGGAAACGTTTCATTTTTCTGTGGAATTACTTTTTCTGAATTCTTCTTAGGGACCATGTCCCATCTGTTTTTAAGTGGGCTTCTCTTGTCTCTCTCCAGTAGGTATCCAATCAGCTGCCTCCGAGTATCATGCACACTCTCATTTAGGCCACCCACAAATGTTTTGATGCTCTGGTACAAGTCAGGCTCAACAAGTTTCAAACAAGGATAGAAGAAAAGCCGGCAAGCTCGCTCACCTTGGGAAACCAGGATATCCAGAACTCTGGAGTTCTTTTCCACCCGTGTTCTGTTGTGGAACAGAAGCATTTTCTTTTCTGGAGGAAAGATTCCCTTGTCAATGAGAAGGTTCAGCAGATCCTCGGTGTTCAAAATGCCTTCGACCAATTCCTTCTTTTTTGCCTGAAGAACTTCTATTGCATAAGGATTAGTGAAGATAGCTGTAGAATGCATGGTGGTAGCTCCCCAATACATATTTTTGTATGCCGATCACTGCTCAGACGAAGGTAAAGTAAAATCTAGAATGTATGTTAAAATATCTTCCAATAAATACATAAATCTTTTTATATTACAAGTTGGAGCGTCTACTACTATACTGTTGTTTTTGCCAATAGCTAATGATAATGATCAGCAAAAGCCTGAAATACACTCTCAGTTCTTCTATTATCTCCACAGCAACCAGGCAAATAGTATGGTCAAATAAATCATATCATAATTGTTTTCTTCGACTTCTATGCCGTCGGAAAAACTGTTGGCCTTTTGAAAGGCCAATAATTACATATGCTCCATAGTCTGGAAGTCTTGATCGCTGGAATAAACTTCAAAAATATCTAAACACAGTTTAGCTACTGGGGAATTGTTTTGCATTATTTACATTCCATAGTCTGTCTACATACTGGCAGCCTGGCTACTGTTACCATGATTGCAAAGACTTGCCTTTTGTGTGTGTGTGTGTGTGTGAGAGAGAGAGAGAGAGAGGAAGAGAGAGAGAGAGAGAGAGAGAGAGAGAGATGTATTTGAATAAAGCAATAAATAGTATGTGACAAGATAATGCATACTAGCACCACTGAGAAAAAAATTTGAAAAGAGTTGGACCAACGAGATCACCTACTGCAAGATGTATATAAATGAAGCCAGGCATGAACTCTGCTTAATCTTGACGTTATTGGCAGTAAGCGCACCACTACGTATAACAGATAACAAGAATGTTCTGTAATGTGAGCTGTACAGCGATTTTGAAAGTTGTGTAGTAGTGTGAGCCTGTCATGAATTGTGAAATCCCTTTGGGAAACCGAAAATGCTGAGTTTATCCAAAAATGGCAACAAACGAATCGGCATAACTGCGTTAGCCACACATGTGAAACAGGGCCCGGGTGTATATGATCCCAAGTTAACTATAGGGTTCTTGCATGAACACAGCTGTGGTTTCAGAATGATTTTGATATATGCTAAATCTTAAAGGAAAAAAAAATGTTATAAAAATTAAGGCATTTCAAACTTGAAAGAACTATACATATAGAGAAAGTTTGAGATAGAATTCTAAGATTAAATTATTTTTTTAAAGTTAAATGTTTACAAAGCTGAAGCGTACCTCAAAATAATCTACATTAATAGATGCGGTATTTTAGCCAACTGGTAGTTTCCATTAGGAGAGGTCTGGCCTTCTCATCTTTCTATAGAGGCGAGAGACTGATATTTTTATGCGGCCACCCAGGATATGTGTGAAGCGCCAGTCTATATTTAGACGTGTGTCTCCCTTCTCCAGTAGACTGGACTGTGACCCACTCTGGCCCTCTGCTGATACGTTTCACACACAAAGGCTGCCTACGTCCCATATATGCACTGCTCCAAGACACACCTCATCAATCCGATTGTGTGGGAATGAGGAAGCACACATACAGTGCATGTGAAGACTTTGAACTCATCTGAAGATTGTCTTGTTCCATATGACGGTGTTTCGTGTAGTCAAAATGATTGCAGTTTCTGAAATATTCCAATTGTATTTAAATGATCAGATCATTAATATAGCGAATTCTTGCAAATAATTTACAATCAAAATTAGTTTAATTATTCCAAAATTCTAAGATTGATCACATCTTTTCCACTTAATACGCCTAATTTATACCAACTCCACCATGTCTGAGTCAACATATATTTACCAAAAGACAACAAATCGTGTTATGTGTTAAGGTTCTGTAATTCATCTGGGTTTTGATTAGGAGCGGAGTCCTTGTTCCAGTAATACACGCCCTCTATCTGCCGAAATGACGTAGCTCTTCCGACCGTTCTCTTGCCTTATATGGTTAGGTAGGTGCCGAGTATCCGGTATGATGTCATTTTTTTCGCCAAGTTAGGGCAGAGCAAATATACAGAATTTCAGAAGTGTTAATAAAACCCTGTATATTAATGAGTTGAATTACATTTGTGTAGCTGCTGATAGGGTACGAACATACAAATAATCTAACATAGTAACGTGTTCAGCTGGGTACATCAGTTGCTTTTTATAAAATTATTGATTAATAAATAAATTTTACAAGTTTATCAGTATAGACAATTCCATACAACATTAAAAGGAACGTTTTATTTCTAGAATGCTTTTCAGGGTTACTGGGTGTTCCTGTATTTTTGTTTCGCCAGTACACGTTGTACTTGAACGTCGTTTTATATCACTGCCTACTAGGCTATAGCGTACTGACACTTGCTTCACTAACAGACATGAATATCGTCCGATCGGGATTTTGTAAATGACCAAAAAGAGCTCATTGAAAACATTTCTTAAAAACTAAACCCATACATCTTTATGGAGGTGACTGTGTTAACATAATTTAGCGAGTTGTATGTGGTCAAGAGTTTGAATTCGATACTTCACGTTGCGGCTGCATGGAGCAGATATTTTTGAAGAGCTTTGACTCCCTCTGCTGGACTGCAACTTAATTTGAAAGAAAATGTCATTTCTTTTGAACGTGCACTGCCCTAGAGTTTGAAGTCTGTTTTGCATAGCAGGTGCACAAATTAGTATATAATAATGCTATAATTCACTTAACCATGTTATATTAACCAGTAAAATCGTGATGTTATTGATATAATGTGATCATGTATGTGCCATATAGGATATATATTGTGAAGAGATCAAATATTACAGTAAATATTATAGTAATGGATTGCATTTATGTTCAGTGTGTTTCACATTACTAATAATGCAGCTATATGCATAAGACAAACCAATTTTCTTCCAAACTAATAAAGTTCAATGTCACTTCCTTTCAGTATCTGTATAAGTGAAAATTCAATGCATTTGATTGAGTAATTTTACTATATTTACTATGCGTTTCTCCTCAAGTATTTGGTCTTTTACATCTTTAGCAGGACTGTGATTGTTAGTTACAAGAAATACACTGAGTATTATGCTGAGTGGTCAGGTTTCCCTGTCAACAAAACAATGTTATTATAGCTTAACTGAAAAAGCCTGAAATAAAGCTATACTCTTTCATAAACTCATAATTGTACACTAAAACTGTTTATTTATGGCTTTCTTACTGTTCTGTCATTTTCTTAATGTTGGTTCTGCAGTTTTATCATAGCCTTGTTCTCATTCCAGCAGCTAAAAGCATTTTGAACACACTGCTTTCTTTCACTTATCCATTGGACTGCATTAGCATTGAAGAAATAATTCAGTATCTTTGATCTCATTGATATGTGCTTGTTTAGTTCAATTAAAAATCATATTACTAACCCAAAGCTCAATCAGAACATAAGGAGGCTTCTCCCCCCCCCCCCCCCCCCCCACCCATAGTATATTCCCTAATGTAATCATGATAAAAAACAAATATAAGCTGCAAAATATAACTTTTGGCTGATTGAACTAGGAAACTGTGGAAATGGAATTGATTTTTTTAAAACATAGACTGCTCTGATTAATCAGGGACAAATGAGAGCAGTTCTCTGCTCAAAAATGTGTGTTTTTGAAGAAAGGCAGAAACAGGCATACATAAAACATAGACAGTTCTTCATTTTAGATACTTTATTATGCTTCTTAAATATTGATTAGTTTCCGAGATTCCCAGAAAACAAACATAAAAAAATTATACTGTTTTTATTACAAATGGTAAACTTAAGTACTCCAAGTTCATATATACAAATAACAATGAGTTAAACCCCATTAAGCAACTTTAGAAAAAGAAAACTCTTGAAGCATTTTCTAACTTGAAAGAACAATTCAATACAATTAAGAAAAAAGTACATGTATAACTCAGAAGTCAGGCAGCTTTTATATCAAAAGTATTCAGCCTTTATAACACGCCTTTCAACTGGCGTAACAATACAGGCAACTATGTCTCTATTGCAGTTTTTGTCTTAATTGTTTTTTAATACTGAATGATCTTCGAAGGTTAGGTCCATGCAAAACTTGGTCGAAATGAACAAAGTCTCTCTTGTATCTTGTCAAAAACAGCATGAAACAGAACAATAAGAAGCTGTGCTGTTTGCTGCTGTTTCTTTCATCACCGGCAAACTCAACTTGCGAAATTCTTCCCCTCAGTTCAGCCGGAACTCCTGCGCGAACCGGAGCGCGAGGTACTCGGCCAGGCAGTCCCCTCCAGTCATATGCTGTATTCTGTCTGACCTCTGCTATAGCCTGTAGATACAGCCACCAATTTCGTCCTTGTTTTCTTTTTTAGGTTAGTCTTTATGTCGCTCGAAGCTTTCGTTGATCTCCTTTTCAGAACGTCTGCAACTGCTGTGTCAACATAAGCTGGCATCCGCTGTTGACATGATTCATGACTTTCTGTTTGAGCTGGGCAACCTGCTCCCGGAGCATGTTGGCAGTGGACGCCAGTTCAGAGTTCTGGGATTTCAGGTTCTTTACTTTATCTTCCAGCCTAGAAATCCTCTCCAGCTTCCTCTTCCGGCACTTTGAAGCGGCGATTCTGTTCCTCATGCGCTTTCTCTCAGCTTTGATCCGCTCTTGACTTTCCATATCGATGGGTGACAGTGGAGGGGTCTCACCGGGCATCTCTGGTACGGTCTGTGGTTCCTCTTTAAGTGCTTGCAGCCGAGGGTGCTGGACCGGTAGCGGTGCGCTCATGTGGTGTTGTGGCGGGGCAGACGAGTAAGTCATGGCAGGGTTTGCATTGCTGTAGCTTGGCGCTGGTGCACTGCTGATGGCTGGATTGAACGTGCTGAGGTCTGCGTACACTGGTGGATCGGAACGCATGGTGGAATTGTAGACATTACCCCCCGCCAGAGAGGACACAGGTGCCATAGCGCTGTTTATACTCGTTGGCGGTGCAGTCGTGACATTAGGCGCATTGGGCATGTGTTGATGATGCAGCTCCGCCAGTGCCCTCACGAAACCCTCAGCAAACCCCTCCTGCTCATCTGTGACGTTCTTCGGACAGAGAAATTGGGTTGGGGTTGGGGTAGTGGTAATCAGGCCGTTGCTTGATTGGATGATAAGTCTCTCCAACTCTGGGGAGGCCAGCTTTAGCAGTCCGACATCTGGCGAAGTCAGTATGTCGTTAGCTTTCGCTCGCAGGTGAGGTTTTAGGTTCCCGGTGGGGTCCGTGAGATTGAGCGTCATGCTTTGTTTCAAGGCTTTATGGTTGTATCCGTAGCTAGCGCTGTCATGCTGGGAGAAAGCGGCATTCAGCGAGTCGTCGTAGAAAGTAGTTTCCATCTTGGTAGACATAGAAGAGTAACCAAAACTCAGTTCAGAAGTCTTATTCACAGGGTTTCCCTTCTCTGTCTTTTGTTTCAGCCGCAGTTTTCAGAGTAGAACTCCGCAAAAGTTCGAGGAGCCCTCAGTTTCTTAAAGCTCGCTTATCAAATGAAAATGAGCGACTCCGTATGATTGTTTTCTCTCAGTTTGTTTTGTCACCAAGTTCAACCGGATAATTTTGCGCAGCTTGTATTGTGAATCCAGTCTTGAGACTTCAAATCGTTCTCAGCGCAACTTCCTCCAAGTTCAGAAAATCAAGTTTTCCCTCTGAAAAAAGTTCAGACATCAAATCGCACTAAGTTAAAAAATCGTTTCTGTGTTGTTTAACGGCTTTCAGACAGTCCCCGAAAGAAACGTGCTAAGTGCTAAAGTTTGTATTTGGTTTATACACCTCTTTAGAGCAAGGTGTTTTACTCCGCTGTGATCTGTATACTCTGAGCTCTTCCAGCGTGGAGGCAAACCTTATCTGCTACTGCTGCCACACTAAAAATAGCAATGATGTCATGCCTGAAGTCTCTTATTGGCTGGAGGCAATGTACTGGGCGTTCCGTTATTTTCAGATAAGGCGCGTTGCCTAGACGACTACCCAGAAGATTCTTCTTCTCGCAGTGGCTGATGGGATGAGGTAATGCTGTAAGTCGAAAACGGTGCATTGTGGGATTACGTATTGTTTTTGAATATCTGGTTACCCGCTCCGTTTTACAGTCAGTGGCGGGATATATTTAATTGTTAAAGGGATAGGCGCCTATTATTATGTCGTCAATATCTTTTAAAATGACTTGTTAACGTCCTAAAAGTTGGTACAACCAGAAGAAAACCAATAATGTACATATATTCAAGTTTAAAGTGTGTTAAAGTTTTAACAAGCCTAATTAGCGAACCAGGCTAGCGTCACATATGATACCTAGCAAGCTAACTTTAGTTATACATTGTTTACTATTTTTTATTTTTCACTTATAACACGACCATTCGAAAATTATGTTCCTTTTTTGCTAAACGAAGGGCCATGCTGGGCAAGGGGACGCGTTTGTTTAAAAGGGGTCAATCGATGTTTTAGGTCGTCTGACTTGAAATTACTGTGGAAAGGTCCGGTTACCCTTACGTTTTCAGACTAGAAGGGGGCGTGTTTATCACAGTGACAGCATACCTTGCAGTGCCTCCGTCGTCTCTGACACTGAGAAATCCTCTCAAAAGTGTGCATTGCTTTACTAAAACAATGCTATAGTATACTGAGAGTGATAACTACTGTAATTAATTGTATACCAATGACGACTCTTCAACCACAAATTCTGCAGTGTCTTGATTCCATTGTTTGTGTTTCTGCTGGCGCATTTTAATAATGCACACTGCAGTGATTACATTTTTGACCAGTGCTACTAGTGCCGTTAAGGTCAGTTTATTCCTACTTTTACACCAATACTTTTGTTTCTATTGTATTTACTGGCTGGTATATGTCAACCTGTCAAAAAATGACAGTTAAATAAAAAATATATCAGTAGATTGCTTACATGCACTTATAAAATGGGTCTAATTTGAATATAATTCAGATATTTTCTCCTAATACAGGCTTTTGACACTGACAACCAAGCAAAGGTTAGGGTTTTCTGCTACATATTGACCATCTTTCTTAGACTGTTGACATGATTTTTAATATGACTAAAAAAATATGACTTAAACCCTGTTAATGGTGGGTATATAACCAATATACCTGATAAGTAATAGCTGGTGTGGTTAAAGATGCCCAGTACCAAATGTTATGTCAATGAAGATAATTATTGTTAGAGATTGCATGCAAGCTCTGTTTAACCTGAACAAATCATGAGATGTTAAGTCTTAGGTTGTGGATTGAAGGCAACGTTCATAAGTTTTAAAGGTTATCCTTCAACCACGGGCATTAAACAGGACTGCTTCCTCCAAATCACAATTATCTGAGTTGAAAAGTACTTAAGACAGGTAAGCATATTCTGTAGTAATATAAACTTGAGTAACATGGTGAGTGCAGTTAGGTGAAAAGGTACTGAAGACATAAAATTATGTCCATTTGAAACCTGAGCCAAAATTTAGCAATGGAGTCTGATAAGACTGCTTTAAAATTTCACATAGGCTACTTTAATGCTTTAATTTGAATGAAATAATTACCAGCAAAAACTACTATAAAACTATGTTCCAGTAACTGAAAAACACAACATATAAAACTTTAATGCTGTCTTCTTTAGTTCCTCTTTCGGTTTCAGAAAAAAAACCACAGCATTAATCATTGAGATGGGAATGCTTGGGAAGAGTTTACCAGGTTTGTTTTCTTCGTTTTTAGTGGTGGTGTACACTTTACATAGGTCCCTAAATAATTTCACTTTGTTGCAACAGCCTCAACCAAGCCTTCATTCGGCACGTAAACATGACTCTGCACTTGACTTGGGACCCATCTAAACCGTTTTTGGGTTTGATTCTGATGTGGCGACGTGGCTTATAACCCCGTCTTGCAAACAACTTACCTTACGAAGTGTCAGTAACGAATTTTGTCGCAGTCAAAATGAACGTAGTCGCCAGAATTGTGCCACTGCTAACACATTAGCTAGCTTGTTAGCTAGTCAATTTGTGAAGCAAAATAAAGCTAGCCAACTAGACTAGAGAGGCAGTGATATGGCACTTCAAACTTTTATCTGTTCACAAAGGTTAGCAGCTAGCCTTGTGAATATGACAGTTTGTAGCTAGTTAATGTGGATAGCTAACGAGCGGTCTAGGTTATGGAAGTTATGCAGCTATTGGACTGTAGTCACAGCACGCTCTGACTATAGGTTATAGTAGCCAAGTAAGTTTGCTTATAACGAGAGGCGCGCTACACGGTGGGCATTCATGTCGTTAAGCTAGCTAGCATAGGATACATGCTTGTGAGGCGGTGAACAACGATGCCCGATAGTGTTTTGTTATGCAGCTGTAATACGGGCCTAATGTTCATGCAGTATAGGGATATAAAAATCTTAAAATATCTTAGAACTCATCTGCAATGTTTACAGAAAGGTATCTGTATGTGCCCTTTGTTTACACATTTTTCGGTTGATATAGGCCTAATTTTATTGATGATTACACTTTTACTTACTTTTCAAATGTACTCTAAAGTGTCAGTGTTTTAGCTTATAATCTGAAAGAATGAAATATGATTAATTCTAACAATATTACGCTATGTGGTGTTATTTACGTTTAATATGTGTTTAGTCAGCCACTTTTAACAGTCCATCCACCCCAGAGTGAACAGAATTACTGAACAGAAGTATTTTGTTGTTTGCTGAAAAATGTATAGAACATGTAAACACATATGAATTTACACTGACAGAATAGGTAAACCTACAGTTTTCAAAGCCATGCATTTCAAGAGAAAAAAAGACCAGTTCTATTTAAGTGGGGATTTCTTACCACCTAGCTCAGCTATATGACTGTTTATGAGTTACACAACTAGTGGCTTAAACTTGAGTGTGCTCCATGGATGAAATGTATGGATGGTTCTTATTATTTGTTTAGATTATATTTTAATTATTGGCAGGTTTTAATTACAACACTTAATTATAGATATGTTCTTAGTTTTTCATGGTGTATGTTTGCTGGTTCCAAACTGCTTTGTCCAGGGGTAAGAATATTTTAAAGCAGTACTCAATAGCAATACCAAACTAAATTCATAATTCTTAACTACTGTATGTGGCAATAGAAAAAGGTTAACATAGCTGTGCATAAAAGAGCTGTGACCCATTAGAAACTATAGTGAGCGAAGTATGAATTGAAATGTTTGCCGTCAATTATATTTTGTATGTGCATGTGTTTGTGCACCCAGAATGACTGTATGATAAGAGGTAGCTCCAAAGTTTAGAGGAAATTGCACCCTGGACCTCCTTGCTTGTATTTCTGATCTTTTGATAATTCCCAATGGAAATGTGTGGTTCTAAATGGGTATAGGCTAATTGATGTTTTGAATATCTGTGATAACTGCTGCCTGTCTACATGGTTTGTTTCTGATTTGCTCATATAGCTAAACTGAAACTGAAATTGTCAAGCAAATATGTACAATATAGTTGTGATCTCTATGATAGTGTGCTACACAATAAAGGTCAAATGAGGGAAGAGAACCAACCAAAAATATATTTACAGAGCAAGTAAAATGAAAAAGAATGTCTTATGCACTGTGGTGGGGATGGCAGTTTGAGAATGTAATATTATGAAGAAGACCCTTAAGCAATAAAAAATGGCTGGAATAATCAGATTTGTTTTCTTTACCCAGGAATACAACTGCCAAACGGTTTCAGTTCATTTTTGTTTTAGAAAAACAAAACGGCAACAATACAATGCTGTGGTCTCTGCTGGAGGGTGTTGGCAAATCAAGAGTCAATCTGTAGCTAGAGATTAATGTCACAAGATCCAATACCTTTGGGCTACACAATACATTTTCTGCAGTTTTAAGGGCTAATAACAGTTCTGGTTGGGAACATGTCTGCATCTGCACATGTGTTTTCTTAGATGCCTCAATCAGGAATCCAATCAATTGTTTTGTAACTGCATGGTAGGCTGGGCCTGTTGGGACAATGTTAGGAATGGTGTCTCTGGTATGGATTCAGGATCCAAATTTGGAAAAAAAAAAAAAAAAAAGTTCTGAAACTAATCTACATGAGATAGTTCTGCAACATTTATTTATTATTTATTCCTTGTAAAAAAAATAAAAAAAAAACGAGTTATTCTTGGTTTGTTCAGTGCTTCTGTAGACGCCATAGTATTTATTTCTAAATGCAAGAGAAAAAAAAGTTAGGCTAGTTGTATTACCAACCTTTTAACAGTACAATCCTGAAACATGTCAGGAACAGTACTGAAAGAGAATGTTTGTGTTTGATGTGAATAAAAAATATGCATAGGCCTAAATATTTTTTTCAACCCTGTGCAACCAGGGGCAGTGTGAAGTAGCCAAACCCACTAATTAGAAGGGGTGTCCACATACTTTTGGCCTTGTGGTGCACTTTTGCATGTATAAATGTATAGGCTACTACAAAGCAGCATGTTCACTCAAAGTCGTTGACATGTCACAGTCTATGTCATCATAGAACAGAAAGCCTAAAGCCCTTGAGAGTGGAAAGCCCACTTGAGCTGGGCCTGAGAGAGCACATTGCTGTATTTGAGGAGTGGGGCCTGACAGTGCCTCCGTGGTGCTCAAGCACCTTACCACCCAACCACTGTTTAATCTGCCTGAGGCTCTGCCAGTTGAGAGGGGCAACCCACCTCTTTTAACCACGCTCACACTCATGGAAAATGGAGCTATGTTTAGGCAACGCAATTTTAACAAGATCACACTCCCAATCTCACACATCCATATAATGTGTGTGGCTTGTTTAGTTTGTCGTCTGGCCTGTCGTAAGGTAAAGCAGCTCGCTGGAGCTGGAATTGTCTCCACGGTGGTCTTCAGCTGTGGTGGGTCTGGTGGAAACACTGTCCATTTTTCTTCTCTATGTACTCAGCCCAAAATCCCTGTCATGATGTGCTGTGACTGTGAAAACAAGATTCCTGAGCATTAATTCATATGAACATATACTGCTATTTCCCCTGTGACCCATTCAAATATCAGAATTTTTAGCAGTAGGTAAAATATTGCAATTACTCAATCAGTCATTTTAAATACTTTTGATTATTCAATATAAATTGACGTAGCTGGGTGACTTTTTATAATGTTTAGTTGGCCAATTTTTGTATGCATTATTTATTCATTTTATCTGTTCACTGTCAGAACAGTAGCTTCTGGGATAGAGAGTAAAAACAGTAAGTATCACCTTCTCAGTAAGATGATGCCAATCATAGAGCTAATATCACAGGTTTATGTTGGGAGTTTGCAGTGCCACTGCAGACAAAATGTAAATTCTAGTCATACATTCCACAGTTTAAGTAGTTTGTGTACCTGTTCTGTAAATATTTTAATTGCCATTTAAAGTATTCTTGGCAAACATTTCTCTCGTGGGACATCATGATGCATTTATTCACTGAGTCCCATCAATTTTTCTTGGTGTCTAGTAAAACTAGGTGTAAGAAATCTTGCTCCTAAAGCCCTCATGCCCCCCTCCAGTCCTTTTCATTTAATCGACTGCGATAATATGATCATTTATCTAACTGGGATGGAAGCGTATTTGTCAGTTCTGCTTGAGGTCGTTTCTGTATGAAGTGGAGCTCTAGAACCAAAATAGCAGGTGTTCCATGAAGAGCTGGACTAGTTTGAACTCTTGGGCTCTCATTCGTATGGTTTTGTAACATGCTCATGGGATGGGCTGGGAACTGTTTGCTCACAATGATGTACTGTAGTACTTCAAACATTCTTTTTTTTTTTGCATTCATGTATTTATTCATGGTCCGATTCTTTTGAATTAAATAGCATTAGAGAATTATAAAATGCCTCAGTTTGCAAATCTAGATGTTTTCGTGCACCAAGACAATAACAGGGAAGAGGGCAACTCGAAGATAGAATTCTCTGACTTTATTAAGAAATAAAATGTATTTTGTTTGGTAACGTTATGATTTTATCATTTGTATTACGCTTTTCATGAAAAATGTGATTCACAAAACATTCTTATGGCAGAATGTGAAGTTCATACAAGCAAATCTGGGAGACCTGATTCTTTTAATGTTTTTAATGTTTCAAAATTCAAGAGACATTGGCACCCAAAACAAAATAGCAGTGTAGCCCATTCATTTTACATCCCATTTTCTATGTTTAAAGTTTCCATCTTACAGTAGCACCAACAGGCTCGAGAATATCTCCATGGCACCATCAGTCAGTATCCAGTACAGCTAATTCATTTCAAAAGTGTTATGGTTTAGGGGCTATTAGAGTCAAATTTACTGGCCTCAGCGCAGTCCTATGGTAGCTCGTGGTTGGAAAATGCACCCCCTTGCATTCTGATGGCCGCGTGGATATTTATTGAACTTCCACGCCAGAGACTAAGAAAATATTCTTGTAGCTCCTGCCCGACACCGCAGTTCATGGGCCTTTACCACAGAGCTGGCAGCAGCTGCACCTGAGGTGAGCAGCTGTCCTCTTACCTTCCTCGGGTGGGTCAACACCCTCTCGGCCTATTCCTCAGTGCACAGCTGATCTGGTTATCTCCTGCAGCGGTCTCATACTGAATCAGTTCATAGTTTTTGTTTTTACCAAAACTGTCTGCTCAGTGCTCCCCTCGTTAATTATGAAAAGGTTCTCAGGCGAGCATTTTGATTTGATCTTACGTACTTTCTTTTGAAATGTCAACAAGACCAATCCTTTTGCTTAATCATGATAACAGTAGGAAGGAACCAGCAGTGAGAGTCTTGGTTCAGGGAGGGGAGGTGCTGTATGAGTAATCATATGGATTTGACTGATCCACACACACTTTTCAGCTCAGGTGCTCTATTGTCACTGTGCAAGGTTCCACTTTAAGTTCTCTTTTTTGTATCCAAAACTATCATCCTCACATATGGTTTTCCAATGCACATCACATTTGACTGAGATTTATTTAAAGCTACCATAAAGCTTTCAGTCATCAGTCTCTCTGTCTCTACCACCTAACTGTCCTGTGCCTAACATAGCAGCTCATCTACATTGGCTTTGGTGTGCCAAACCCGCAGTACTTTTTACTTGATGGCAGCACACAAATCAAAGTGTGACCTTTTAAAGAGCATGGAGATGGAGGTCACAATCAACACATTTTCCCTTTCTGCTTCCCTGTTTTTCACGCCTGCAGTTGTTCTCAGTATTTGGGTTTATTTGGGGAAGTTGTTTCCTTTCTAGATGTAGTGCCTAACATATCCTGCACGAATTCTCTCCCTCCCTCCCTCCATCTCTTTTTTTCTCACAACTCCATGAGCAACTATCACTGCTATAACGGGCAGGAAATCTGCTGTGTTCGGAGCAGCTCTTCTGCTGCACTCTATTGTTTTTGCGTTTCTTGTCCAGGGGAGCCCTGAGCACGTGTGAGCTGGTGTTCTTCCTGTGGCCGCTAACTCGCCGGGCTCTGACCTCACACACAATGAGACGCAGAAAGAAACCTCCACAACACAGGAACACACCCTCTCCCCTCTTAACCCTCTAAGCACACACATCCAGTCTCTCTCTCTCTCTCTCACTCTCCCACTCTCGAACATTGAATTCATTATTGATTTCAGTTAAATGCACAATGCTTTTTAGGTTTGAGTGAAAATATAATGATATTTCAAAATGATGAACAAAATTAGAGAATGAATGCCTAGAACAAGAAATTGTTCTCTGCACAGACCTCTGTATATATACAGTACAGTCCGTAAGTATTTGGATAGTGACACATTTTTTGTTGATTTGCTTTGTACTCCAGCACATTGGATTTGAAATGAAACAATGAATATGAGGTTAAAGTGCAGACTGGCAGCTTCAGTTGAAGGGGATTTACATCCATATCCAGTGATCCATGTAGGAATTACAGTTTCTTTTATACATAGTCCCCCCATTTTCCCACCCCATGATGGCCTGCTTTACTGGCATTGACACTGCTTTGGTCCTCATGTTGAGAGACAACAGTAGCCGGCTCCAAATGTAAATTCCACACCTAGAATCGGCGCAAGACCTTTTGTTAGCTTGTACATGAATTAACGACGCAACAATACAAAGCTGGGAAGCCAATTATCCAATTACTTCATGTCCTTTTTTCATTCTCCACTCCTCCACTTGTGTAGGTATTGTGCTGGAGAATTGCACATCCGATGTAGCAGGAATAGGCTGACTGCAGGCACTCGATTGACCAAAGGAGGCACAATTGCATGATGTGGCAGGGTTAGCCTGGCTGCCAGAAACCCTTCTTCTGGGACAATGATACAGTAATCAGGCATCGCCTCACAAAACTCTTGGTCACTGCTGAATATGCTCCGTGTGTGCATGCGTGCATGCTTGCTTTAATGTAGATTTACTTCTGGTTTATCATTTTGATACGGTCTATCCGAGAGACTCAGTATATGCGTATAAATATAGTTATATGGGTTGTTTAAGTCCATTTAAAAATCTTAAGATGTTTCTCTGTTCCAAGTGCACATACACGTGGAGATGAATCAGAAAATAAGGAACATGTAGGCTGAGTGAAACAAAGCAGTTCAGTGAAGAGTTGACCGTGTGTTGGTCTGGGGGACTGTGACTTTATGACGCATGGTTCAGTTTCTTTTCATTGGCTGCATGTCAAAATGATTACCACTTACACAAAGGCTCTCCCCTCAAGAGCAGTTGTTGTTTCAGCTGTTGGAGAGAAAAAAAACTAGCCTCTCTACGAATTGTTTTCTGGACTAGCTTTGTCCAAGGAGATATTGTTTTTAGAACCCTTGCTTCCACCTTCCTGATGGAAATTTTTATAAAAAATTAAGTTTAATGTTTTCTTCTGAGAGATACTCCATTTTCTTATCTTGACTATGACATCTATTCAGTGTGTCGCCAAGTCCCTACTAAATCATAAGAAGTAATCAGACAAAACTGTGGGGGGGGGGGGGGGGGATGTTTCTCAGTCTGTGACATGTTTGTGCTCTTTTCCTGAGTTGTGAATGAAAGGCTGATGTTTTTGAGGACGTGCAAATAATTGCATTCTATCTGTTGCATCGGTGTGAGAAGAGGTCTGCGGTCCCAGGTTTTGTAATCCCAGCTAACCCCTATGCCACCACACATGGTTCCACACATCGCTTGGCAGTTCTAAACTTGGCTCCGGATCATGTGGATCAGTTTTCTTTTTTTTTTTGAAAAAATCGCTGATCTCAGATAGCACAGGTGAGCAGCGGAGGAATGCATTGGTTGAGATAGGAAATTAGCCCCCAGGGACAGGAAAGATGACAGCGAGTCAACAAGACGGTCTTTTAAATGTCTGTGGTCTCCGTAATGACATCTGTGAGTGATAGGCGTCACGTCCCTACAGGAGTGTTTCCACTCTCCTGTGCCATTGGAGCAGAGCCATATGACGGTACTTTCAGCTTTTTATGAGAACCAATCAGGACTGAACAAAAGGGGAACTTCTAGGCCATTCTACCATATCTATACTGATTTGAGGAAATAAAGCAGGAATTCATTTTAACCCTATATGCAAGCTGATGTAGCCAAAAATAGAAACATAATGGCATAATTGTTACACACAGCACTGCATGGAACACGTCAGTGACTGAACTGATTTGTGAGAAGTTGCTTTTAGTAGAAAGGATGCCACATGTATAGGGCTTGTTCAGATGGAACCCCAGTAACCTGAAATGGAAGTACAACATTTCAGCAATTCACATGTCTCAGGTTGCACTCATGTTTATTCTTCTTTGCCGTGAGGGCCTGGACAACAAGTGTGACACACCTTGTGGTCATTATAGTCCTTTAGAAAATAACAGATTTTGTTTTGCTATATACAACGTTTAATACTTATTGAATACATGAGTATAGATAGGTTATTTATAATTACAAAAATATGGTAAATGACAGATTCATATTTTATCTTGATCTGTCTTGATTCACTATATTGCATGAAAAAATATAATTTATTTGAAATCCTACAACGTGTTCTGCTTTAGAGGCAGATCCCATTAGTGACTCCACCCCAGTGTCTTTCTTTGGCAGGTTTATTTTCTTTTTACTACCATAAAGAACTAATTTAAAGCAAGATTACATTATTGATATAGTCTACAAGCTTGACATTTCATCAGTCTTCCAATGCCCTTCACCTTTGAGAAAATAAGTATGTGGTACCCCCATCTGCTCGGATGACATGTTGAGGGTTTTTAGAATATGTTTTAATTAATGTACCCATAAAATGGGCGGCAGGTCCTAGAACACTGTCTGTGGTAATGTCTTCTTTGCAGTTTTATTAGTGCTGTCAATTAATTGCAGTTAACTGCCATGATTAATTATGAGAAAGATTTATATAATTGGATTCTATTGCACATTTTTGTACATCACTGTTTTGACCCTGTCAGCACACCTTAATGCACTGTGGAAAACGTTGGATGACGTCAGAGCAAAAAACCTCAGAGAGGTAAAAAGTCAGATTTTAACAGTCTGGTGTGTCAGTATCAAGTCTACCAAGAGATCTGACTTTATCTATGGTATGTGGCAGAGATGTATATGAATATACAATACATTTTATGCACAGATAATGTGTCGTGTACACAAAACGTATTCTACCCGAATTTGACCAATGTCTACCGTTTTATTGCCAAGTGGTGAAAACCGCTTGTTACTTCACAAAATAACAAAATTGAACAATAAACAGAAATGAGCCCATCAATCCAATGAAAAAACCGGGAAACACACGTCCTTACTCTATAACCGCACGTGGGTGGAAGGCATCTAAAATCATCACGTTCTGCAGGAGCATTGTCGTGAAAACAGAATGGTAATTTCTTGCACACCAAAAGTACATATTTTAATTAACTTTTGACACATTGACAGATGGCTTTATAACAGTCTACGTTGAGCTAGGTTGTCAGAAGCTGCCTGTACATCCGCAGATAGCTGTTCCCCCTGTGCATCTGTTCCCCCGCATCCACTGACTCAGGCCTGCATCTCTGGCCCCCACTGTGGGGTTTTGTGAGCGTGAAATCGTCCCGCCCTACCCCCCCCCCCTCCCCACCCCTCCCCTCCCCCCCTGAGGCTCACGTAATGGCACCATGCTACAGGTGAACTGGCACCGTGTCTGTGGGCTGAAAGGCTCCCTTGATGCCAACGCTGGCTGCGGCCACGGCAGGCTGGAAAATGGCGGGAGTCGCTCTCCGCCCCAAAACGCGACAGGCAGCCACCCAGATCCTTTATCCGGGGGGGGCTTGTTTGATTTTTTCCCCCAGCTTCTGTCAGCCCCAAAAACAAGGAGGCGAGTGTGCCCGGGAGAGATGATCGATCGCCGTTAGGCGCGAGCTCGCCGCTGAGCCCAGACGCAGCCCTGTGTTTGCACAGGTGCGGGGCCGTGTTATACGCGTAGCCCAAACCTTTTCCACACCATTTAACCTTGGATGGTGGCAGGCCTCCACACACCCTAAATACCTAAAAAATAAAAAAAAACCCAAATGTGGTTCCGTTTGTGTTTAGATTCGGTGGGTTAAGCCACACGGGGAGGCAGTGAAATGTGGGGGATGAAAGTAAGACGGGCCTAAATGCTTGTTTTGAGCTCTGGGCTGTGAGTGAGCCGAGGCTAAGGAGTGGCTTGAGAATGGCCCAGTGCCTTACCAAGTCAGGGGAGTGTGGGGTTTGCCCGGGACAGGCTGGCTTTGTGACATGTGTAAACCTGATATGCTTTATAGCCAGTTGTGAGAGCACATGAAAGGGCCCCACATGCAGACATCTGCTTTCCCATGGATGCTTTTCCAGTGATTGTGGTCATGACTACCAACGCTGCACTGCACATGGCTAAAGACTGACATTCTTCATTGCTACTTACCGTTTTGTTGCTGTTTAATGGATATTTTTAGTCTTTCAGCTGCAAGATATGAGTTACAAAGAACAAACCATATACTTGCTAGACTTTAAGTGCACATATAAATACGTGATTTATTTAACCCTTGTGTAAAGAAGTGGGCCTTAGTAAAGCACTAATCTGATTCTATTTCTTCATTAATTATTGATGGATTTCAACTAAACAAAGCGTTTGGTGCTCTCAAGCAAGTTGCTTTGATTGGTTTGATTCAGTCAATCATTTATGAGGCAATGACTGTAGCTCAAATGGCTTGTGTTTTGCCCATCACCAGTCAAATCGACCGTAATGCGCACGATGGACTGCGGTGTCAAATCTTATGAGCTGCCGTGAAGTTTTAACGAGGACTTCACAGCATGAAAATCTTGCAATCTTTGTAAAAGTGCGATTCCAGTGAGCCCAGAAAATAAGTGAGCAAATCTCTGAACCTCTTTAGCACTTTCTGTTCCTGAACAAGGTGTGCGAGGGAGCGCGCTGAGCAGAGAGAAGAAATATTCGGGGACGATCTGCGGCTGGCATTTCATCGCTGCTGCACGGACTGGCTGTTGCATTTCGCATGTCGTGACTGGCATGCCATGTGTAAGCAGAATAAACAGATTGTGCCGCGTGGGCCTACGGTGTCTCGGAGAGGGGGATTACCAGTCCCCTGAGCGAGGTTTCGGCGCCAATGGCCCTTCAAAGGGAGAAGCCTTGCGCTCCCCCCCCCCCCCCCCCCCCGACCTCGTATTGATATGGGATCGGGTTTCCTGGGCCAGCCCCCCCGAGTCGCTGAAGCCCGGGGACACACTCTAATCAAACTCCGAAGCTCGTCCGCTGGGGGACTGCTGTCTGAACATCACAATGATCCTAAATCCCACGGGCACGCGGACTGTCTCCTGTATCTTAAATGCAACTCTTTTGTTCGGTTGCACACTTGTGCGTCGTTAAATTTCCTTTCCGTTTGAACTGCTTTATTTTCTTCACCGTTGTGTTCTTTATATTGTGTGTGTGTGTGTGTAAAGTGTGTACTTGAGCTGAGATGTAATTATGTGTACAAATATGTTTCAGAGAGCTCAAAAAGTATAATTCTCCTGCAAATGAAAGAATAACTTTAGAGCCGTTTCCAACCATGACAAAACTGCTATAATTACCTACAGTTCCTCAAAGGGTGGAATCAATAGTTTTTTTAACACCCGGTTTTATGCTGTTTTTTTATTCATTTTTTTTTTTAAAGTTCATGAGGAGTTCTTAGTCAGACACAGAGCTGGAAAGCACATTGTGGTAATTGCGGTGTGGTGAATCTGATCATATGCAGGGACATCCTCACGTCAGGGCTGGAACACTGTGCCTCCCAGAGAACCTCTGTGAGATTCTCCTGACCTCTCTGAACCTCTGACTGCACACCCTGCCTTGAACCCAATGGCCTGCCCGCTGCCTTAAAATGTTCTCTGGATTGTTTCAATATATTTACAAAAGCAATTTTCACGATGTTTTAATTAACCAACCAGTGTGTTTTGTTAGTAGTCAGATTAACAGCCAGACCTTTGCTTTGTGTGTGTGTGTGTGTGTGTGTGCGTGCGTGTGTGGGTGTGTGTGTGTGTGTGTGTGTGTGTGTAGGTGTGTGCATGCGTGCGTTTGTGTGTGTGTGTGTGCATGTGTGTGTGGGTGTTTGTGTGTGTGTATGTGTGCATGTGCGTTTGTGTGTGTCTGTGTGTGTGTGTGTGTGTGTGTGCATGTGTGTGTGTTTGTGTGTGTGTGTGTGTGTGCATGTGTGTATATGTGTGTGTGTTTGTGTGTGTGTAGGTGTGTGTGTGTGCCTGCGTGTGTGCCTGCATGCATGCGTGCGTGCCTGCGTGCGTGTGTGCATGCGTGTGTGTGTGTTTGTGGAAGGGGATGGGTGAAGTGGAACTGTAGGGGAAGGATTGAGTGGCAGCTGTTTGTTCTGCAGTCCCTTCCTTCCTTCCGGATCGCTGGAGTTTCTACCTGAGGGAAACTGTCGCCACCTGTATCAGCTCCTGTTTCACAACAGCGAGTGAATGACTGTGGAGCAGAAACGCAAACAAACTGCCTGCCTGCTCTCATGGCTGGATCAGCAGCTGATTGCCATGGCAGTATCGATGTTGAATTTCATTACTGAAGTCCTTGGCTGGGGTTGCCTTGGCTACAGAATAACAAATATTTGGAGCTATGTAACACCTTCCACCAAAATTCCAGACTCAAATGTTTTGGAAAGTTCTTCTGTCACTCTTCTTCTCCCTACCCCTCCCTCCCATCGCTCTCTCTCTCTCTCTGAATGGTTTCTTTGTCTTTTGGAAGTGAACTTGAAAACAGTGTTAAAGCAGTACTTCACTCCCTTGACACACACGCACACACACACACACGCTAGCAAGCGAACGGCACACACACACACACACACACACGCACGCACACACACACACACAGACAGACACACACACACACACACTGCATGTAAGCTGTAGATATGATATGGGCTGACATTGCTGGGCAGTACCAGGAGAGTCTGGCTCTTCCCAAGATAGGCACTTAACACGAATCTCAGAAAGCACAGCGGGGCGTCCATATACTGTAAATCACTCACTGTTTTCCTGAACCACACCAATAAAAAATCACTTTGAACAAAGGGTAAGAAATGAGTACTGACTTCGCAGAATCGAAAGGAACATGCTGTTCCTGAATGCAAAGATATATCTGGAGGGATGTATCTGTTTATAATATTTAACATGCAACATCGGGTCGGTGGTGTGCTAATAATAGCAGACCACACTATTTCTGAAATGCCATCATAAAAAAATGTACCTGTTTGACATGCAAATCCGTCACAGAGCAAAAGATTTATCTCTCTCGGTAGTCCCTGTTACAAACGTAGTCTCAGTGCAGTTTCTATACGTAGTTCACATTTCACCTTTTAGACTTCTGATTGTAGTGGCTTCTGTATCTCAGCTCAAATTGTCAACAATGCATTGCCTATTCATGTTTTATTTTGCCAAACCCAGCAGCAGTGCAGAGAACACTGTGAACTGTGAAACGTTTCTTCATGACACCTGACTGAAGGATTAAAACAATAAGAACAGATTGGAAAAAGTTATTAAGTCATCAATCTTACAAATTCTACAACACTGCCAAATCCATTCAAGAGGTAGCTGGAAGTAGCACTATTTTAGAGATTTGATCATAGTTTGACCATTTTAAATGTAAGCATGTTGTTAACAGCAAGATGTTATATGAACCAATGAAAAAAAATAATAGTAAAAAAAAGCTCATAGGTTCTAGTAGGTGAAATATCACCATCTGTCAGTTTTGTGTAGTTCGGATTGACGCACTGAGGCCACGTTACACAACGAGCACTCTCCGGTCCAAACTGGCGCTGGTCAGAAACAATGGCACAAATATATCTCGTTTGGGTACATAAATAAATAAGCAAGCGGCGCATTCCCCGCTTGAGCGATCTGACCAGCTAATGGCTTTTACTCTCCGTGCTCTCTAATGTTTATCTGACTTTATCGCCAGACAATAGCCGCACAACAGGTGCGGTCCGCTATTCCAAACCCTGGGCATTAAGGGCTGACTCGGAAAGCACGGAGGACATTTTACGGTCCTCTACTTGATGTGATTTATCGCTGATCTCCGACACGGCCAGAGCTGTAGTCTGGAGGATGAAAGGTATATTAAAAGAGCAGATTGATGTTGCTCCAGACGGTATGAATATCTTTTTTCCCTGCGCAGGAGCCATGCACTGAAAATATACTTCACATGCTACGCTATAAATTGACCTAGTTCTTTTAGCATGTATGATTTAGTAGTTGACATTTATGTTACGTGCCATACGTAGAAATGCCACAAGCAGACATTGTTTGGTAGAACTTTTTACTTTAAAAAACAAACAAAAAACAACAGCAACAACAACAAAAAAAACAGGTTTTATCCTGATGAAATTCTGGTAATAGTTTATTGCAGAAGACTATGTCACTATTGCTTAAACATGCCTTTTCTTTGAGGTGTGACCCATTTAAGCCACTGCAATATGTTTGAGTACAGTTAGACAAAGCACAGAGCTATGCAACGGGGGATATTATGCGAACATGTGGCCCATCGGTAAATTAATGGTTGGAAATTGAGGGGGAAACCAGAACAAAGTATAAGCCTTTCATATGTTTAGCCTTAAAATACAGGCATCGTGGCAGCAGCTGCCCCCAAAAGGCTGCTGGGGAAAGGCTTTGCTCAGGCGAGGGGGTGCTCAGTGCCTTCAGAACATGCAGCTCACATCAACAAGCAGGTGCTGTAGAGGAAGACTGTGAAGAATTAAGAGGCCTTGCCTTGATCAAGCGAAGTCTTGCCTTGTCACTTGAAATGTGTAGCACCTGAAATAATGTTTAATGTATAAAAATGACTGTGATCGGTGGCTTGGCAGGTTAGCTATTTCCCCTTTTTCATGATAAAATAATTTCCTTGTCCAGTAAAGCACAAGCTAATTTTAGCAACGGGTGAACGTGACCAAAATAAAATTTGACCAGCAAGCTATGTCTATTCACATAAAGTCCATTGTTTTTGGAGGCACAGAATGAGCAGTTTGAGATTTGTTTCTGCTTTAGGAGACAGGTTTTATGAGTGATTTGCTGCATGGTACTTGCTTATAGGGCTTGCGGTTCATATTTGTTGACTTATCAGGACCATCAAGTCAACGGCTCGTCTGTGCACGTTTGGATGACGGGGTACTGTAAATGTTTTGAAATTCAGGGCAGTATGACCAAATATGGATTTGCTTCTTAGGCAGTCTCAGGCCCATGTGTAAAATATCATGCGCCTCTTTGTTTGGACCAAGATTGGCAATAGCAGTGCCATTATGGAGGGTCATAATCTATGCCTCTTTGCCTCTTCGCTATTTTGCGAGCAAGTCAATGAATTACCAAAGTGATCAGATAAGCTAATTAGCATATCATCACCATCAGGATGTTTGTGTTCGGCTCATGTACTTGTTTTCGCCTTGTGGTCTACCCTATTGATGACAATGTCTATGTCAGTATAAGTAATACACTTCCCTCTCTTTGCTGTATGGCCTTGATTGACTGACAAGGGCTCCAAATAAATACATCTTGCCTAACACAAATTATGAGCTTTTTTTCTTTTTTTCTTTTGTCTTTGTTGCAAGTGACATGAGTTGCATCACTATAAGACCGACTGGTGGTGGGAGGCAGGCTTAAGGCTTCCCATGCTGGCCTTTCTGGGCGTCCTCTTGCGCTTGACATCTTGCTGACCCCTGAGCAGCTCACACCTTTGTGGGGCACAGTGTGGATACTGAGCCCCCAAGGCCCACAGTAGAATTTACTCCAACGCTGCTGCTGCTGGCCTGGCAGGGACAGGTTCTACCAGCAGGGCTGACACAGACTCAATTTTTTTTTTACTGATTTATCAGCATTGACTTAGTAGAGATGTCCAAAGGTCCTGATAATGATGAAATGGCTGTTGGCGTCAGTGTTCTGTGTGTGTGTGTGTGTGTGTGTCACTGCCTCTTCTCACTTCTGCACTCCGTTTCCACGGTGTGTGTACATATTTATGAATGTATTTGTGTCAATATATATATATATATATATATATATATATATATATATATATATATATATATATACACGTGTATATTTGTATATGTATTTCTGTTGTGTTTGTGCAAATTTCATTTTTGTGTGTGTGTGTGTATATGTGTGTATGTGTGTGTGTGTGTGTGTGTTTAAAAGGCATATGGAGATGGTGGGGGTGTGATCAGTCAGTGAACGTGAGATATGTGCTTCCTGGATCATTAGTCAATCATTGCTCAATAGTTTCTCTGTGCCAATAAGCCAAACGTGATCTAGGCAAACCAAAAGTCTCTACAAAGTGCCATGATTTGTTATTGTATGTCCTTCCCTCGCAGCTGATTGGTTGACTTGTCACCCCATCCATCAAGAGGTCAGTTTCGGGTTGCTGTTTTTCACCATGTTTTTTTTCCATCTCTGACAAACCAGTCAAACTACCCTTACACATTTGCTGGAATTCAAAAGTGATGGCGTTTCAGGAAGAGTGTTTCCAAGAATACAGACAGAAGGGAGTTTGCCCACTCAAACAAAACTGAGTATCGGCTCTCCGTACTCATTTGCCTTTTTCCCTAGAGAGCAAAGAAGGTGTGGTATTAATTGTCAATGTGCATGATTTACTGTCTTATTTTACGACATAAAGCATATCTCATGTTAACTGGAGTCATGTGAAAAGAAATGTTTGTGTTAAACTCCTCAAACCACCCATACACTACCTGGGTGCTTTGTTTCCTGGTTGTTTCCGTGGTTGACTGGTTCTGTCATTGTCCTGTCTCACATTATGAATTATATTAACTTTAGCCGCAGAAGAAAGATTCTGTTCACTGTTTCAGAAGAGTATTTCGGCAATTATTTAGGTCTATGCAACTTTAGACTGGTGCGTGGAAAACCAGATTAGAACCATGCCAAGGAAGCAAGGTTAGACTCCCATTCTCAAAAAACAAAAACAAAAATACAAACAAAAAAAACCAAAAAAAAAAAAACTGATGAGACACTGGAAGGACGAGTCACTGAAAATACTGTAGCTCCCACCATTAAATATGAGTAACCTGAGGACACCTGAGGGTAGCATCAGATATTTTGAAATAGCAAAATATTTGAGCAGAAAAAAAGCATCAGAAACAACGCACCTTCAGACTTTTTTTTTTGTTCCATTTGAAAGACGAAAAGATGTCTCGCACAATTTGTTCGGTTCCAACTCTCTTGTCTCTCACAGTTTGTCCTCAATCAAACCTCAGGTTCCTTCCCAACCTGCCAGGCTCAGTGCCAAGTGCTGCATTACTTTGCCTCTCCCCTCTCTGGGCAGAATGGACTGAGCCAGCTGTCTGCATGTCACTTTGGAACCACTGTTTCAGAGGCCATGTTGAATTATGCATGCGCCAGAGTCTGAACAGTGCCCGTGCTCACATTCAAGCCAGCGGCGCTGTAGGCGATTGAAAATGGCCTCCCCCATAGGCATTGCCTAGCCCTCTTTTAAGCTCTGCTTTGCAAACGTTACCACTGCACAGTGGAGGGAATCAAACTGATGATGATGATGATGATGATGAAAAGACTAGCTCCCAGTGTGTATGAGCGATTGCACCACATAAGCAGACCAAATGGAATAAATCAATCAATCAATCAAATTTTATTTATATAGTGTATTTCGCAGCAATTGTCACAATACACTTCACAGACAACCCTGGCCTAAACCCCCACAGGAGCAAGCCTAAAGCAACAGCAACAGGAATGAGCAGAGTAAGACTTTTTTTTTTTTCCTACGCCAGTGGAGATGCTTGGAAAATGATTGGCTGTTTCAGAGGGAGAGAGGAGTGAGGCAGATTGTCTGCACTGGGTATGTGATGTTAATATGCGTCTGTGTGTGTGTGTGTGTGTGTGTGTGTGTGCTTGTTCATTTCTTATGAGTATCTCATGCTGGCAAGCTGCCCGAGGGTCCCTGACAGCTTTGGCCATGAGAGTGCAAAGGGGAAGCAACACTGGTGGTCAGGCATTGGTGTCACTTATTTACACCCTTCACCTCTGCTTCCTCTTCTTCATCTGTCCCAGGCGTAGCTCTTATTCAGAAGCCTCCTAAAGACACCATCATCCAACCATCGTCAACTCGCAAGCGCAAAGCACACACACTTGCGGCAGACATTTCTGATGGGAGTACCAACGGTACTTGACTCAAATCCGTCACAATCTCTCTAAAACTGTTCTTGTAAAAAAAACTGATTAATACAAACATCTTTCTACCATGTTAACTTTATTTGCCCATTAGTTTTTGTTCATTTTATTTTTTTTGGTACCTTGCATGGCAGCCTTTCACAGTTGGTGTGTGAATGTGTGTGTGAATGGGTGAATGAGAGGCATCAATTGTAAAGCACTTTGGATAAAAGCGCTATATAAATGCAGTCCATGTAGGCTATCACTTCCATGTAAGCTTTTCTGTTCTGGACAATTTATTGAGTCTTGCAGAATAAAAAAATACTCATTCGAGCTCATCAAATAATATTTCACACCTTCTGTTTTCAAACTACTTCCCCTGAATATTCACCGCCAAGTACATTTATTGGAAATGTCCGCCTCAAAAGTTCAGTTCATCTGTTCTGGGAGTTTCTGCACACATCTGGTTAAATGTGTGAATTTCCCCTGATGGGTCAGGTTCATTGATGTGTGGCTCAGTGTGTGGTTAGAAACTGTGTCCATGGGGTATTTTCGCAGCCACACCGCACTACGGTGGGTTTGGGTGGGGACCTGTGTGTGGGAATGTGAACTCTCGGTTGTTCTCTCTCTGCTTGTTTGTTCTCTCTCGCCCATTGTGGCGGTGTATTTTGCTAACCGAACCTATCTTGTGTTACAGGGGACTGCATTTGACTTCTTTAACACTCTCAATCAAAGCTGCACAACCTACACTACCATTATTGCCTTACCATATTAAAAATAAGGCAGAATTTTGCAGATTAAAATACAATTTTCTCTTCAATGTCCTGTTCACTTTACTGAAACTACAATCTCCCGTAATACACTTCTTTCTTTTTCTGCCCACAAGCAAAAATAAAATAATAATAATAATAATAATAAAGCTGGGAGGCAGGGGATTTTTCCAGTAAAGGACTTCAGAGTCTGCCCTGCTCCCACCGTCTGGCCCAGCCAAGTGAGCGCTGAGCAGTGATGAGCATGCCTGACTCCTGAATGTTGCCTGACGACCCTGACTCTGACAGGGCCCAGGGGAGCAGTCAGAACCTTGGCACAATTCATCCCCTCTATAAGATTTAGCGGTGCCCTTTTTTTTTAGGGCTCTGAGCAGAATTTAAGTTTGGGTATTTCTCACCGTAGATATCCAGAGTTTTCATCTGATTTGAACTTTCACATTTGTATTCCACAGAGATAGTACATTGTACAAGTAAACAAAATGCCTAATTTAGTGGTAAATGGAGGGTATAATGAATGACTGAATCTTGCAAAAGTTACTCTATATATACAGTGAGCTATAATGTTTGGGCCAAAGACATGGTTTTTCTTGATTTGGCTGTGTACTCCACAATTTTAGGTTTGTAATCAAAGTTTGTAAAGTGAAGATTCGGAGCTTGTATTTTGGTTTCACCATGTAGAAGTTACAGCATAGAATGTATATGTGTGTGTGTGTGTGTGTGCGCGCATTAGCAGTCTAAAGGATGTCATTTTACCCTATTAGGCGGAAGTAGTTTGAGTGAGCACAAATTAAAAGAAAACATTACAACTGTCTTCTACGTCAATCACTCTTCAGTGGCTTACATGCTCATCAAACAGTGGAAAAAGACAAGTTCGACGGCAGTTCAGCTGAATTTTGACAGATCAGCGACATGCGCAATAACACAGCTCTCACTAATCTCAAGGCCTGGTTGTGATCAGCTTAATTTCTTAAGAAAACCTCTTTCCGACGGGCACAGAACGTCCACAGTTTCACACCGTGCGGGCTGCAGAGGCGGACAGAGGACTGAGGTCAGGTATGGGCGTTCACAAGTGCACAGACATGCACCGACACCCACCCTCTCTCTCTCACTCTGTCTCTCACTGACATCAGAAGTTTCCCTTCCTCCAATGGAGGGGCTCGGCTGGGCGTTTGTGATGTCACAGAGCTCGGGGGTTCCACTTCTCTGATGTCAAGAGACACCGCCCCCTCCGTCTGGGGTCGTGCTGTGGTTGAGGCTGCGATGGAGAAGTGAAACTATTGTGGCTTCTCGAACATGCAGAGCTGCATTACTGATCTCTTTCAGTAACAAAGAACCAGTGATCTCTGTCAGAACAAAGGCTCTTTTGAGGACTATAACAATAAATCATGTTTTTCATTAAAATATTTTACAACAAAATGGATAACAAAATGGCACACACCATCCGCCTTAGTTCAGATATGTTGCCAAATTGGTAGGTACGATGCGCTTTGCAACATAGAATTTCTACAATATATTCAGAAAATGGAGGATGGGCTGTTAAACCTTGCTCATGTCATGAATACGAAAAGAAAAATTTTACTTTAAAACTGTGTAAAATAGACATACATATATATCTGTAATGCATTATGTATAATTTGTATTTCAGGATTCATTTGATCGATGCTTTTGCAGTTTGTATTTATTACTGCACATTTTATATTTCAAATTCACTCAGAGTTCAGAAATTCTTTTTTTAGTCTTGAAAACTAAAGTCAGCTTCCTCTTTTGTCCTCCTTTCTTATACTGTAAAATGTAACTTCAAACAGGGGCCAACAATCAATCGGAGAGCATGTTCTCATCTCTTTGCATTGGTTGTGCGTTTCCATTGGTCACCCTCTTTAAAACATATTGCTAGCTCGCAATATACAACCTACCTAAGATTATCCTAACTTAAGCTAAATTGCTTTCACTTTAAACTCAGTGATCAAATAGGTAACCGTTGGCTTGCAATACAATTAAATTAGTTAACAGTAGCCTTCAGCAGCAGCTAGTAGTCTTCATCTGGCATGACAACATGTGACACTCTGCGACTGTTAGCGAGGCTAGCTAGCTAACAATCCAGGATAATGTGGAAACTAACTGTGTCATAGCAAGTTAGCAGGCTAACCGGTACACTAACTACAACGTCAGGTTATTTAACAAAACTGGCACTAATCTGAATTAATTAGCAAAAAAAAATCCCACAGCTTTTAGTGTGGCATTTTCCAGCCTGTTTTGGAGCAGACTTGTTCACTTGTTCACAAAAAGTTGAGGGTGGAGGGGCCATGTCATGAACTTCACTTGCCTTCATATCGAATTGGACTTACACCGATGGCGACCGAGGGTACATTTGCATCCCTAAAGGGATTCCCCAAGTGAACTTTGCAGTGAAGTTTACGAGGGTGTAGCAAAAGATGGAATTGGGATGCGGCCCATGCGAGCTTAACTGTAGTCTGCAGTGCGAAAAGAAGCAGCTGGTGACACCGCGTGTTTCCGAGGAGGACCGCAGATGTCTAAACTCTCCGAGTGGGGTTCGCACATGACTGGGGCTGGGATATGTACAGCCCTAAACTGGGCACCAATTTTTCTTGATTAGATGCTTTTTTTTGAGGGATTATTCACACACTTAAACCACATTGTGCCAGAAATAGCTATTCATGCCATGAAGAATAAAAGTCCACATATTCACATTGTGCATATTACATTACATTACATTACAGGAATTTAGCAGACGCTCTTATCCAGAGCGACTTACACAACTTTTTTACATAGCATTTTTTTTTACATTGTATCCATTTATACAGCTGGATATATACTGAAGCAATTTCGGTTAAGTACCTTGCTCAAGGGTACAACGGCAGTGTCCTACCCGGGAATCGAACCTGCGACCTTTCAGTTACAAGTCTAGTTCCTTACCCACTGTGCTACACTCCGTCCTATATTGTGCAATATATTGTGCTATATTGCAAACAGTTACCGAAATAGAGGCAAAGTTAACTAATCATATTAAAGGCAGTGGTTTTATATCTTGAAGTCAGCCTTGAATGTTGGTCATTTCCAGCACACAGGTCTCTGTGCTTTCTGCGTGCCAGGTGTGACGTGTTGGGTCAGGTCAAGTGCAATGTGTGTTGGAGTATTGAAGCAGCAGCACCTTTTGGTGTTCTACACAACTGGGTTCCCCCTTCCTGCATAGAGGCCGACCCTCAACCCCCCAACAGCACCACAGGTGGGAGCTGGTGGGAGGTTTTAGGGGATTTCTACAGCAGTATTTCTTCGAAAAGGTTAACATTTTATCAGCATCAGTATTCCACATAATGTTAGGCATGCTTTGGTTTGTGTAAGAAGCAAGCTTGTTATCATACGGGGCATGCCAATCAAATGAATTACAGTTGTTCATATGTGTAAATGATACCTTGATTTCATCATAATTTATGGTAAGTACAGAGTAATATAATCCACCTCAGCAAAAAGACAATATCTTGTACTTCGTAATAATGCTGTTGTTTATAAAATTATATCTCAAGCTTACAAATTATAGATGGTTTTTTGGATTCAGAAGATGTAGTTTTGTGGATCTTTAAATGCCATAAAACCCCAGGAAACATTCTCCTCTAAAATATTTTGTGCTAATTGACTGTTGTTACTCCTTCAGAAGGACTACATTTTGCTTGTAAAAATGTGTTTATGACTACATAGAGACATCACGAAACAAGAAGAATCCAACACTGCATGAATGGATACCTGCAGTACCACTTTCTTCTCAAAAAGGGTAAGGTTAATTTTTTTTATAACCACAACAGGCATGCTCATCTCTCTCCTGTCACTTTTAATAACAAGCTATGGATTCTCCCAGGGTTTCTTAGCAATAAACTATGGGACAGAAAAAACGCCTGAGGTGTAAGAATCAAGCTGTAAGAAGGTTGCTTCTGTTTGAGTACATTTTTTTTCATGTAATCTTTCCAATAAATTATCCTGCTCACTGAAAATTTATTTTCCACAAATTGGTTGAGTGAAATATACGTGCTCAAACATGGGCTCCATCCTGCTATATCTGAAAGTGTGACAGAATTCTTGCATGGAAACAGGCTTAAACAACAACAGCCGGAAGAAAAGCATCCAGTCTTGTAAGTTTGGCTGACCTGAGCAAGAGGTGAAGCAAGGATATGTGCTCTTGATGAAAAGAGAAGACTGTCTTTGTCTAATTTGCTCTAAGCACCTGGCTTTATCCTCATTTGTTGCAGCAAAATGAACTCTGGTTCCTTATGAAGCCTGAGAAGGCTGCACTTCCTGTCGTTTAGTCCACATTTCCTCTGTAACAGTACAAGGGTTATCTTTAGATACCCCCTCCCCCGGTTCATCCAGCTGTTTCCTGCACAAAGTGTTGTTGTTTTTTTTTTTTTAACTTTTAGATCAAACTTCCATCAGCGTTTTTGAAGATGATAAAGAAGATAATTAAAGTTAAGATTGTTCAGATAACCATCCTCAAATTTAATTCCTGAAGACATTTGTGGTGACTGGTCTATAAAATTACATTAATTGTTTTTTTTTTGATTTGACTGTGGTCATGGACCAGTCCTCAGCCACAGTCATTACTGGGTATCTCGGCGTCCTCTATTGCTCCCCTTGTTCTCATTCCCTCTCATCCCTTGGTGTCAAAAACTGGAATCTGGCATGGCTTGCCCCCGGGGAAAGTATTATCATGATATCAGCATACAATATCAACAACGTCCTGTCTCCTGCAGTACAGATTAATTTTCACCACCTATAAAGTAATATAGCATGTATTCACAGGTGTTATATATTACCCCCGTCATGTCCCTAACTGGACAGCTGGATATCAATCCATCGTAGGCCTTCCTGCTCCAGCAGCTACACATATGGCGGCCAGTTGTGGCTGTGCACCTGGGAAACTGCTCTGGGAAGTTTCTACTCAGGACAATTAACATTTCAATGAGTCAGATTTAGTGTGTGAACCTGATTGGACAATTAATGGAAGTGATTCAGATTGAGGTCTATTCCTGTAGTTTCAAGTACAGAGCTCATGGCATACATACATCGACAATGCAGATGCCAGCATATGAATGTCAAAGAATATGTATTGTATTGTATACAGAGGTGGCAGCCAACCCTGGTCCTGGAGAGCCGCAGGGTTTGTTGGTATTTGTTTGCACCTTAAACACAACAACAACCACCGTAGCCCCTGGAAACCAAGTCAGGTGATTTAACTGTGTAATTGTCTGGTTTAATTGATCAATTAAATGCTGAGTAAAGACAAATCCCAGCGCACCCTGCTGCTCTCCAGGATCTGGGTTGGCCACCTCTGTACTGATATAACATGCGTCTATTATTCTGTTGTTGTTCCGAGCATTTCTTTTTTTCTAGTGTGCCAGTGAAACCGAGGTTCAGATGCATCAGCGGCAAGGCTATATACGGGTATACGAGCGTGCAGGGGTGGGGTGCTAATTCAGTTTCTGGAGAGGAACTGGGGATTCCAAATATGTCTGCTGCGCTTGCTGGAGAACATCTGCTGCGCGTTCGCCCGACTCTTTGTTTTTCTTTCTCAAAACTGACCCACCCTTATTACTGGGCCGCAGCCTCGCTGCCATCTGAACTTTTGTGTCTTTGCAGGACGGTATGTTAAAACTGCACGCTCCTCTCGAATACTTATTTTTCCACTCCTTCTCTGTTTTAAAATTTCTTAGGCAGATGTATGCTCTGTATGTAAACTGGCTACATTGGTCCAACGTTCTATACGCTTCACAGTTCGCTCTTCATATGGTCAAACTCAGTGTGCAAATTCAGACGGTAAACATTTTGGAGAAGTGGTTTGCTGCTGCAGCACAAATAGACTAATTGTTTGCTTCTATTAATGTACAGGAAGTTTTCACTGAGCTGGTAAATGGTAAGCACCCAGAAGCCACACGTGAATTTACCACCCGTTCAAAGACACGGAGTGAAAAAAGGAAGGCCATCAGTCCATCAGAGTTTTTTTTCCGCTTGCCAAGTCCTGAGTGACCAGACACTGCCTGAGCCCCAGCGTGGGCAGAGAGCCAGCCCCATGAATCGGTCCCTTGTGGATCCGGTGGGCTGACTGACAGGAGCGAGGAAAGCAAAAGCCACCACTTTGTCAACAAACGTGCAAATCAGTGGGTGGCACCAGCTTTCCCAGTGTCAGTCCTTTAAGTGTGCCCTGGGCTGTCTGCATCCCCCCCTCCTGTCCCTCGTCCCTCTCCTTGCCTATCCAGACGGCACTCTGTCCCCTCTCTCCCTGAATGAAAAAGGGCTTTATCTCTCTCCTTCGCCTCTGCACACGACGGCTGTGAGCAGTGCTGGCCTGGACCTGCACCAAGCGACTGACAGAGACATCACCCCTGCAGGCAGAGCACAGCCCCCCACCCCCCACCTCTCTCTCTCTCTCTTTCCCAATCTCTCTCTCCCTCTCCCTCTCTCTCTCTCTTTTCCAATCGCTCTCTCCCTCTCTCTCATTCTCACTAGTGTACTTTATAGCATGTTTCTTTTCCAAAATTAGACGTATTGTTTTTTCTACTGATAGACATCATCAGTATATATATTGCCAGTTCTCCCTCTTGAAATTATGGGAAATAAACACCCACAGCCTGAAACATGGAGAGAGAAATCTTGCTTCTTTTCACAAAACATTTGTTTATGAAAAGTGAGTGCTGCCGAAGTTGCTGCTTATTTTCAGGTTAGGTTGTTCCAATGAGAACAAAAACTGTGACTGGCCATTCCAAATTGGGAGAAATATTAAACTGGAGGATGCAAATATATTTTAAAATGGACTGTTGATGGACACAGATTTGCTGGTTTTATGTGAGCAGTTGTATACTATGCTTGTGATTTTTTTTTTTTTTTTTAATGCAGACAGTATGAAAACTGACGGAATACTGATGGCCTGTTTCAAAAAGCAAAAATACCTGAACCTGTCTGATTAGCACTGCTAATACTGAACTTGACTGCAGGACTGGTGTGGACTTTGGCATTGATGTGTCAGCTCAGGCTGCTGAGATACCATCCTGGTGCAAATGAGGGGCTTCCTCCCCGGTAACCACAGCACTGGACCCTGTTGTGGAGCTGACACTTGGCTACAGAAAGCTCTGGGATGCCTGATTTACCATGATATTCAATGACGTCATTCCAGCATAGGTTACAAAAGTGTCACCCTCCCCCACCTCCCCAACTGTCACTCAGACCGTGTTTAAAAAAAATATATAAATAAAAGAAAATAATAATAATTCATTAAAATAAATCAGATATGCCAGCAAAGTCAGTGAGGAGTGCTGTACACCGAATTAAGAACATGTGATGGCTTCAACATAACTTAATACAACTTGAAATACTACCTCACTGAATTTTGGCTTACGAATCTCACTGACTCAATTAAATATGATATGGAGCTGTAAATCTGCGATGTGCTGCAGATGTATTCATTTATCATTCATTTGTAAAGCAAATGTTATGGTAAAGTTAGAAGTAGCAAAAATAAGCGTTAAAATTGAGCACTCTGTTTTGCTATTAAAGGTTTACTGTAAATTTCATGGAGGCATGTTTAAACTAGTGACACTAGTATTTTCTCTACCACTGCTGGGCACCTGTGTTTCAGCCTTCAGTTTTCAGGTAGTCACGGCAATTCGATAGGCGGCAACGTACGTCCCGGGCTATTGAAGCAGCTGCTCTACCCCACCACCTGGAAAGGCAGTCTTACCCTGTCACCACTCAGGTGATGACATCAGACCTACAATGAGAAACCAGCTGCTCCGATACCAGCCAAATGCGCTGGATGAGAAAGCGCTGCCCTAATGCCATTGCTGAGAGGGCTCTGTGGAGCTAATGTGAATTCTGACATTATGAGAATGTTGGAGCGGCCTACGAGGGGGATTACCGAGCCTCAGACACTCGCATGTCTCTGTAATTTAGTGGTTGTGTCATGGAGACTCCCCAATCGCTTCAGATGTCACCAACTTGGTCAACAGTCGGAGTGACTAACTAACATTTTCTGAGCCTCTGAGAAGTTCCTAATGTTGCAATTCTAGCCAACAGTATCACGTGCCAGGTTTTTGCACAAACTTCACATGTATTTTGTATTGAAAAAGTAGTAAATTGCATTTTTGCATATATACCATCTTTCAACAATGTGCAGTGATGGAATGTGGAAGATGTCACTGCACTGATCTTTGAGTCTTTTTGGTTGAGGTGACTTAGCAGGAGGGACACAGGAAGTATGGACTCTGTGAAGAAGATGAAGGACCATCTCAAGTGAGCATGCTCAGTTACAAGTGGATCACATACCAATGACTCCATTGCATGCTGGTCCTCACCAGTAAAAAGCTTTCTCCAAATGCTCTGAGTCACTACTATGGTTCAGAATTAGATTAGACCTTTTTTAACCTTATTTCCCAGCAGCTATAAGTAATTTAGAAATGCCTGTTTCCCGTAAGCAAAACACTGCTCATTGCTTTTGTGAAATAAACCTAAATAGACGCTCGCGCAATTTACAAGTAACACAAGTCTTGGCTGTTGGGTGAACAGATAATAAAATAAAAGGCAGGTTTTGTGGTAATCGCTTCTGCGTCCAATAAAAGAGATATTTTCCATTTGGTTTATTGATTGAGAGCATTACAGCCCAGCTGCCTGTCCCCTGGGGCATACCCCAGAGCGGCTCATTTGTGCTCAGATGTGCAGTAATGTATCAATGAGGAATTTGTTGTGCTCGTTTTCTTCTGATCAGTTCTAGCCTTCAGCTGAAGCACACGTGACTCCAAGTAGTGCTCCAGGGGAAAAGCTGACAGCATCTGGACTTTACTTCTGTTACTCTGGGCCATTTAAAAAAAATTTATTTATTTATTTTTTTTACTGACAAGATATGCCCAGTGGATGTGAACTGCGCCGTGCTCCACATACCAGCCCAGAGGTCCATCATTGGAAATGGACCTGGCTTTTAAGTGGTAATCTGAAAGGTCACAATAGATAGAAGTGTAAAGGACACATAGAAACCACGGTGAAAGAGAACAGTGCAGCGCGTGGCCTGGCGGCTACAGGACATGCAGACAGTCGCAGTGAAATGGAGAGGCTCTCGGTGCTGAAAGCCTGCTGGGGGTGAGGTGGGTGAGTTGTACTGCAGCGGGCAGTAAGCTGATTGAAGTTGGAGTAGCTGAGTTGCGGCGCACTAGATCAGCGGTGTGAGAAGCTAGCTCCCAGCCAGGGGGCAGGTCAGCCGGCCTGGTGCAGCAGGGGTATAGGGTTGCCTTGACCCCCCGGCCCGCAGGACACTGGCTGAGCCTCACATTAACAGGTTATCGGCTGCTCTGCGTTTCCCTTCCCCCCCCCTCCCCCCCCCCTTTAAAGAGGACCATGGGTCAAAAGCCACAGGGTGATGGGTGTGCAATGGGGTGTTTTTCTGGTAACCATAGACTCGGTCGTGGAGCGATATGAAAACACCAGCTGTCTGCGCCTTTATAAGGTCCCGTCTGAGAACATCAGCCTTGGAGTGGGGAAGCAAAAAAAAGAGAAAGAGGTCACGGGGGGAACCAGCAGTAAATGACCAGATTTGCGAACTCCTGGCAGGAAGCATGTTCCCAGTTATTTGTGCAGCTACAAGATGCTACCCTCCCAAAAGGGGGAGATGCAGAATGCTGACCTGCAACATTCCATTCATTTCTTTCCTTTTTGCAGAGATTGTTATTATTATTATTATTATTAGTATTATTATTATTATGCAACCTGATGTTAATATTTTTTGAACGGATCATAGATACGTGCGTATGGAGACGGAATACATTGCAGCTCGTTGCTACACAAACCTGATAAACTGTTGTTTTTGTCAGGCATCAAAAACCAATAGCGCTTTTTTTTTTAACTCACGCAGAATACCTGTGGTACAAGGAATACTCTGTGTGACAACACTCTTTTCCACAGCCTGTGGATGGGAGCACAAGTTGGGACTGGTCGGGGAGGGGAGTGGGCGGTGGCTCATCGAAACCCTGTGTTGTTCCTCAGGCTGCGTTCGCACACGCACTGCTCACTTCCTCGGTCTCTGCAAATATTCTGTCCCTGTTGACAGCGGAGCGAGATGTTGTGCTCAGTAAATACGCCGCACCTTTAGTTATCGTGCGGTGGCTGCACTATATTTATCTGCGCGCTTTTCTATCAAGCAGAAGGAGGACCAGAGGAGGCCACCAGACTGTTACTGAAGCCCCGGCTCCCAGCTCTCTTATCTTGTGTTTGACCATACAACCCATACTTACGGGCAGGCCGTACGACTCCCAGAATTCAGTTTACTGTTAGGGGTGTAATATGTCTGTCTGATACTGCAGAACGGCAACCACAGCTAACAGTAATAATTGCTGGATCGCCTGATCCGGAATATTTATGATGTCATTTTTTCAGGTCCTGCTTGAAATATAAAAGCTGTTTAAAGCTGTTTCTCTTAAGCAAACTGATAATTTCATTTTATGACTTGCAGTATTTTCAGATACGTGGACACATTATTCAATGCAGTGAGGCTAATGTAGCCAAAGGCATTACCCATCACTCGATGTGCAAGACAGGACACAGTGTAAGCATGTAAACTTGGAACCCCAAAAGGAAAATCCAACATTTCCACTTACTTGTGACAACAGGGAAACATAAACCAGACTCCATAAAGCAGAATTTATACTGTCCCAATTGAAAAAATATTTTTTATTTTCTTTAATTTTTTTACAATCAGCAGTGTCGTGGACTATTCATTTAGTGTAATAATCAACTTTGAAACAAAACTTTCGAGATTTTTCACTTCCAGACATATTGTACTATGCCCATAATGTTTAAAACCTATTAATAAAACTAAAAAAATGTGTTAGGGAACCCTATGGCTTAGTGCAGCTTTCGTGAGAGCACCAACTAATTAGAATTAACACATTATCTCAAACCTGGAGACGCATACAGTTAAGTAAGTCAAATTAATTCAGTGGGCTTTCCTTTACTTCAAAGGTATTTCAGCAACCATTACCAAGTTGATTCACAAATGTTTTGAATCAACAACAACAGGCCAATTTTGAACAATTTTTTTGCCATTGTTTCTCCTTTATTACCCGTGGGTATACAAACAACGTTAATGAGAATAAAACAAAGCTACATGTGGTCCTCGGCAATGATTGATAATTGAAAACAAATTTTCGGAGGTAGAGAGGACCGTGGAGGGGTGGATAGAAGTATGGAAATAAAAAAGCTCCAGTAAAATAGTGGAGCGGCAGCAGCTGTTGAACAGGCCCAACAAACCCACTGAACTATGGGAAGGAATCCTGACAGTGGGAGCCAGGGGGTTCGCTGAGGTTCAGCCCAGCAGGGCCTCATTTGGCCCAGAGCCTGCAGCAGCCGAGGAACCAGGAGAGATAGAACCTGGGCCGTAAAAAATGAAACAGTGCAAACTTTTACAAAAGCTATAAAAAAAAGTCAACTTTTCTCCTTTTCTTTCTTTCTTTCTTTCTCTTTCCTTTCTTCTTTTAAAAGTCACATTTCTGCTGCACGTGCTGATGCTCTCTCTGGTGTGGTGCTGGGTTTTGGAACTTTTTTTTCTTCCCCCCCCCCCCCCCCCCCCCCCCCCCCCCCAACCCGCCCCCACCACTTTTTTTTTCATTTCTGTGAAATAGAATCTCCCGGCTTACAGTGCAGGCAGTCTTGAGCTCTCTGCAATCCAAAACAGATGTGTGAGAGAGCAGCTCACCGCTGAACACAGTGTTGAGAAACTGCCTGTGGGCTGCCGAAATGGGGGGGATGTAAGCAAAAACAGCCTTGTTGCTAAGATACGCAAATAACAAAGCAAGCCAGGGCCTCACTGAAAGAGCACTGCTTTACTCTGCTAATTGGTAAGTAAGAAGAAGAAAAAAAAAATCTGACTGAAAGAGCTGAAGGTTGAGTTTATCTCAATTTGCAGGAGAAAAAAGTTAATAAAAAACACTTTGTCTTCTCGACCACAGAATATCTAGCACGGCAGAATGTTCTGACACGTCTGAGCATGTAGTTATCTTTTGTTTCTAATGTACAAAATAAATTATTAAACAGTTTTTTTTTTTTCCAGGTTGTGAATGGTGCCAAATGTCCCTTATTTCCAAACATGAGCTGACTGTCACTAAGAGCCTCCTTCGCCCAGCTGCAGAGCCTGTTCCCCGCCCTTCTCATAGTGATCTCAGCCCGACTCGCACCAGCAAAACGTGATGAATTAATTGCGGTTTTGATGGAATCCAGCTGAGCGCAGGGCTTGGGGATCGAAGGTTGACTCAGAACCCCTTTCGCTAGCACATTTGAGATATGTACATATATCTTTATATATTTGTCTGTCTACTCATCATAAACATTTAACCACTGTCTGCCTATTCAACCATCTGTGTCTCATTAGCAATTCACCGCACTGTTTTTCTTTTTTGCTGCTGTTGTAGCCGACCAGGCCCAGGAGAGTGAGGGTACCATGTGGTCCTGTCGTTTTCTCACACGCTCTCACTGCTGGGAACCCTTCTTCTGGGACCAGAGAGCTGGTAGGGTCCCCAGGGTAGGCCAGGAGTCTGCCATCCACCCATGGGTGCTAAATCAGGAGCTTGCCTCTTATATGTGACGGCTTTCTTATACGCTTGCACAAGGAAACTCTTTGTGTTTACACCCTTGTCCTGAGAGTATAACTGGACGTAATAGATTACCAGTTGAACTGAAGCTGCGGCTGGTTGGTCACGTTGTCCTCAGGTCTTGCGAGTGACATCACAGTCACACACAACCCTTCGGCAGCTCACAGTGTGCATGCAGGGGCTCCCCATCAGGTCTGGAATGGACTTGACTTACGCCAACAAGTGCACATGTGCACCACGTGCCTCCATGTCTTGGCTCCTGCCAGGTCATTTTCACAGTCGTTTGTCCTTGCGATGCTCTTGAAAGCCCCTCAAATGCCAATTTTGACACATTGAACTCCCTGGACTTGCTTCTGTGTCAGAATATACAGTATCTTCTATGCCTTCTAGCAGAAGTTGTGTGTGTTTATAGTTTTTTTTATACATGCTCTATATTTTCTCCATTATTACTTATGAATCGCTCATTCAAGAATCAAAACAGTGTAATAAATATAATAATATATATATATAATGGTTTGAAATTTGTGAGTTTTCAACATATTTGAAAAATTCTGTTTTGATCCCTGGAACTAGTGATCTTGGGTTCCTGGGAAAGATCCTGATTTCTTCATTTAATAGTTGGGTACCACGGTGATATTTGTAAGCAAATACAAAGTTACAACAAGTTAACATAGATATCAATTTTCAATTTGAAGAATACATCATGGTTTACTCAAGATAATGGAGGCCAGAACTCCTTGTGAGATAAGACCAGAAAGTATAACCTTCTGCTCTTTGTATGGGCATATTAAACATGAAGAAAGAAAATGTATTGCTTTTACTTGAAGAAAAGAGTAATGATCCAGATGTAATCAGAGTGACTTGCATTGGATGTCCTCTAAAAAGGGCAGAGCACACACAGGAAAAAACAAAAACAAAACAAAGACAGTTATGAGCCCCTTTGATTGTCAGACATACGGCGAGGTAAAACCAGTAAATGGGCTTATTGTAAATATGTTTTCCTTTGTTGAGGAAAAGAACGAATAAGGAGTCAATTATATGCAAACCTCAGAAGTCGGGAGATACAAATCTTTGAAGGGCAAATAAAGGTAGTTTCTGTTTAACTAGAAATCTGGAACTTAATCCTTTACAGCTTTAGATTTTTCACAGGCTACTCCAGTCTCTACTGTCTGTAACTAAAGTCAAAAAAAAAAGAAAGAAATCAAACATCTCTTGGTGACCCACTACCAGTGGAGAGCAGAATTTCTTTTCGCAGTGATTTCTGTTCAGAATGCTTGTACCTCAGAATGGGGGCCATACATAACAGCGTAATCAAAGGGCAGGGTGAGATTCCAGCATGGGTAATTAATAACCCAGGAGCTTGTTTCACAAGCTGCGGAGAGTACAGAATTTCCCCCAGCCTTTTGTTTTTCGCACACATTGACAAACCTGGACTTCCAGCCAAACACATCTGTGACCTTGAGTGGTATTGGTCCGATAACACTGTGCAAATTTGCCATGAAACTAAAATATTTTTTTTTTGGCATATTTTAAATTTTTTGCAGTTACCACCGATGTTGTATCTCGTAATCTGTCTCTGCTTTGGTTTCAGTTTACCTTTTTCTGTCCAGTCCAAGATAAGAGGGGCTATTCCCTTGCTGCCCCAGACAGGCTCTCGATGTACCCTTTGGAATTTCTTAAACACTCCCCTTGGCTGTGGGCTGACAGAATTTCTTGCTCTTTACAAGCACGGGGAACATGCTTTTGTCCAGCTTGCAATTATGTGGTTTAACCTGAAGCACTGAGGTAATTAGGCAAAAGGATTCACAAATGGGGTCTGTAACCTCAAAGCATTTTGTACTCCTTATTAGATGTCCTTCTATCCCTGCCCGTTACACTTCCCTGGGCACCTGCCGCCAGGCAGTTTCTACAAAAAATCAACGCTGGCATTGGTGGTGCAGAACCTTGTGACCAGGCGTGAAATTTATTCTTAGAAAACCACTAGAAAACAACTGGAGTTCTCCAAGCAACATTTTCCTATTTATAGACAATGCTGACATTGTGATGCTGTGTTTACCTTGGGGCTCTGGAATTTTCACATGGCCCCTGGAAACTGAGATGTTATGAGCCTATTGCGTATTATGATACCTCTGCTGACTTTATGCAAGGTGCCATACGGCGATTACTAAAATTTGATTATCTCCTCTATCTGAAAGTAATCTAAAACCTCGATCAACAGCCTGTCACTGAAACCTGCAGCACTCTGTTAAAACACTCACTCGGTCCTCAGCTTACAGTTCCAGCTTGTGTGCCAAGCTGCAGCAATCAACCTCTCATTCATTTTTGCTCCTTCTTTCTCTTGCTCTCTTGTATTCTCTCAGTCTCACTGTGTCGTTTGCCAACAGCCACCCAGACCAACTCCGGAGATCTGAAGATTTTTTTGCACACTAAAAGGCCACGTTCATAACTTGGCACGGTCTCGTGCTCAATCTTCTATCTTCAATAGAACCTCAGTTGTTTGTGCTTATGTTTTGAAGGCATGGCTATAGCTTTCTGTAGCTGTGAGAGGACTTCACTGGTCATGAGGCAGACGTGGTACTGAGCAGTGACTCAGGCTTACGGGGTGAACCTGATCCTTCTGTGTCCTGGAGCGGAGCTGTGGATGGTAACTGAAGACCGTGGCTAAAAGCAGGTCCCCTCCCCCCCGCCTCCCTGATCACAGGCTCGTCATCCCGAAACAGCAATCCTGTAGTCCTGCCTCCACTTCTAAAAAACCCCCACACTCAGCAAACAACAATTTCACAGGCTCTGAGGAAAATTTCAGTTAGAGGTTTGGCCATGGACAGTTTCACTCTTTACAGTTCAGTATGTAGAGAACTAAAAGACTATATAGTATACTTTTATAACCAATTTATTGCTTTTCTGCTTGCTTATAAAAATTTTTGCAAACTCTACCCAGGCTATATTTTTGCCAAGAAATGATATTTTACAATGATACCCAATACTCCAAACTAATTTAACGCCCATGAATAGTTTTACTGTAAGGAATGCATGAAGTGGAGTTACTTAACCAGAGAAGTAATACAATAGAACCTCAGAAATACAAATCAAAAGTGTCATGGACAGAACAATCAAGCAAACAGGGTATAGAGCCAAATATTCCTTATCAAGCTCTTCATAATTATTGGTAGAAAAAGGCAAGCATTAAATGGAAACTGACAATTTCAATTGAAAAAACTGAAATACTATCAAATTTGAAGATGGGTCTCTTAGCATTACTGCTTAAGAATACAATGTGGGAAAATCATATGTATGACAAAGGCTGATGACTGAAAAGTATTATTTGGAAAGCTGACTGCTTGTTTTTTGGTTATTAACATTTACTAAGTGTATAGCTACCAAATGAGAGTATTTAATAATATAACCCATATAAGGCTACAGTAAAGATTTCAATCAACAAATGATTCAAAATTGATTTATTTCCACTTCACTTTCAAAATTACAAACATTTCAGAGTTTCAACCAACCTCCATCCATTATGATCTCGAAGGTTCATGGTCAGTTCTTACATTATTCAAAATTCTGGTCATTAAAACCGGCCGTGACTTGTGATTATTTATGATTTATTATTTATGAAGCTGTGTATTAATTCGTGAAATGAGTCCAGAGGTTCAGTAGAAGGGAGGGTAGGAGTGGCTGAGAAGGCCCAAACGACAGAGCAATGCCTTTAAGCTATAAAGAAGTCTGGCTAACATCTTGCAGGCTGACCCTTCTCTCCATTTCAGATCTGTGCATAATTTCCAGACCGTTGGATTTCCTTCGTTGTCTGGGTTAGGACTTGAAGGCAGGGCTTCATGAGAGAGAGAGAGAGAGAGAGAGGCCTTTGGCGTAGTCTGGAAAAGGGGGTTCAGGGGACATGGGTCTCTTCAAACCCAAGCGAGCACGTCGTCAAAGGGCTGTTATGATGAAAGGTTCCATGAGCCTCAGGGATTCTTTTCCCCAACTGCCTCCTGTCAGCGTGGTTGTGACCTGACATGGCAGAATACTAAATACACACACCGTTCATGAACACAAATTCGAGGGGTCTCTCTCACTTATAATGACCTTAGATTTTTTTCTCCAAAGCTGTGGGGGGCTACCAGCCACAGCCAGCACTGGCAAAGTGGCAGATTTGATACCGAACTGTGGGGCCAACTTCACAGCCCCATGCTACTGAAAACTTACAAGTAAGTATATATTTTTGTGCTTTTGCTAGTTTATCCTACTAGTCTTTATATCCCTAAATTGTTGGGGAAATGGCCCATAGTAACTGGCCCAGATTCATAAAGTAAGGTAAGATTTGTTGCATTGTGCTAACATCAGAAATGGCACTTGGCCAAAGTATTGTGAAAGAAGCTGTGAGCCACACACATGTTTACATGGCTTTGGGAGTCACATTTCAGTGTTTACCAGCAAATATCTACATTATGCAGCTTAACGTATTTCTGAACAGTGCTGAGCTACAGCCGAGCTTGGAGGCACACTGCCCTGTTGTTACTGGGAGACGTTTGTGAACAGCCACACTAAAGGCAGCATCAGTGGAGTACACAGCCATGTGTGGTCTCCACTATAACAGAGAGCAGGTACGCGAGCAGAGAAATCAGTGTGGGAAAGGGCAAAGTTGACGCTGCAGGCTGTAGTGGGGAAGTGTCGCGAGGGAGAAAGCGTCTGTAGATAGATTAGATAAAAACACATCTGCTTGGGCTCAGTGGAAACTTCCTCGTGTGTTTTGTCCAACAGGAAAAAAATTAAGACTTGAGTGCACTTTGGAAATTGAGCACCAAAAACCTAGTTTGGTGAGTTGTTTTTTCAAGTTGTGGGCTTGGTTGGAACAAAACAAGGGACAGCTGCGATGAAAGGGCAATGTTGCTGACTGTGCCTTGAACCTCCGAAGCACAGCAGGATTGTTGCACTTGGCCAAAATCTGCAGGATGCAGCCCTTGGTCCCTTCACTACCAGATAAGTGTTCGCTGGTTGTTATCACCACACTGAAACTTTATTATTTACATTACATTACAAGCATTTAGCAGACGCTCTTATTGTATACATTGTATCCAATCATACAGCTGGATATATACTGGAGCAATGCAGGTTAAGTACCTTGCTCAACGGTACAACAGCAGTGTCCTGCCGGGGAATCAAACCTGCAACCTTCAGGTTACAAGACCAACTCCTTAGCAACGAGGGATCTGAAATGCTCACTTTTTTTCTTTCTTTGACATGACATTGCTTTCACTTGCGACGGTTGCGACAGGGAGACAAGTATTTGCTTTCAGGTTTCCTTCTTTGGATTCCAATATACATGACACCAGAGACAGGAAAGAAGTTGCACAATCACATAGGGTGGGGTGGGGTGGGGTGGCAGGGGGGAGGGGGGGGGGCGGGGGGGCTAGTGGAAGCCAGAGAGAGCAGCAATGCTCTGACCCTGGTTTGGCCAGTCTCCACACTGAATGACTGACACCAGAGGAATTCCACCTATTCCCAGTCCAGAGCACATCACTTCTTCAACGTCAGGCTGCTTGACTCGGCAGAATGGCACAACTAGAACGGCGCACTTGAGTGGGCATAATCTGCTTGCAGAGAACTATGGCACTAGAATAACCATTGATGATGGCTCCCTATCCCGGAAATCCGCTTCACACTTTGCATTGTTCCTGCACTTGCTTCGGATGACTTTGCCCGTCAATGTGGATCTCCCGTAGTTAACTTTCTTGGGATGACCTCACCTTTGTGTGCTTTCTTCTCCATAATGACGCTTTTACCTGAAAAACAAACAAGAAGAAAAAACCAGAGTTGCACTTGAAAACCACGACTACATTTAGCAAAATTTCGGCTGTTTGGTCACCAACAGTACTAGCTGCTTGAAACACACACAAAGCACTGAGCATGCAGCACTGCAGTTCTAATACTTCAGAAATACGTTTCATAAACTTTCCTATTAAGCTGAAAACTCTCATTAAGCACACAAAAACAAATGCTTCAGAACAAGTCCAACATTAAGACCAACATGTATAACGTTATGCAGACCTTTAATATTTTCACGCTCACAAATGCTACCATTTTGCTGTCATAATTCACAAAAATTATACCTGCCAGAATTCGATTTCTCATGAAATGTTGGATAATTTATTCTATGCTCTCTAGTTTTCAGTATTGTAGCTACTTAAAGAAAAAGAGATCGATTATAAATGGCTGCATTTCATTGTTCTCAAACAATACATCAAAGATGAAAAACCTTTCCACAGCTGATTTAAGGAAATCTTACGTCCGCTGATGCATAACCATTAACGTTCACAGAGAATGGGAGACAGTGACGTGTTAAACAGTGAATGGGAGAGAGTAGCATGTCCAATGCTAACAGACAGTTGTCAGATATGTGACACAGTCTGTACAGCATCTGAGTATCGAGCTGTATACGAGTGCCACATCACAGGCAGGTAGTCGATTTCCCTGTTATGGCACCTTCTAAGCTGTCATCCCGGCTCTATCTGTTACCCTCTCTGCTTCCTACCCGTCCATATAAAACAAAAAATAAATAAATAAAAGGAAGACTCAACTGTTTTAAAAAAAATAATGCCCATAGTGAACGGGAGAGAGTACTATGTTAAATGACACATTTGGGGACGTTAGGATTGGCTTCCCCGGGAGGGACTCTGGAGTCTAGTGTGCCTGTGCACAAACACTTGTTGTTCTGATAAAGATCCAGCACCAGGCTAGAGGACTGAGGGGAAAACCCAGCACAAGGACAAAACAAAACAGAGACAAGGCTCAGTAGGGGATCAGATTACTGTAAATCATGGCTCTTGAAAAATTACAAGAGCAGGAGAAAAGCTCTTGTCAAAAAAAAAAAATGATCGGGAATCGGTCAAACGCAACGTGAGATTCACCACTTTGCCGCCCCTGTTGTTATATGTGATAGGTGAAAGCCCCTTCTCATTACCCCACCCCCTCTCCCCTCCTACGGAACACACAGCTCAGGCTATCATGTAGACTGCCTTCAGTGGTCAGGCACACACAGACCCTGAATTATTTAGTGAACAAACGTACCGGGAGGTGGTGGGTGGGTGGGGTGGGGTGGGGAGTGTAATGCTCAGGGGATTTTTTTTCTCTCTCTCTCTCTCGACAAATGAGGAGCTGACTGAGAGAGCCCCCCCGTCCCCGTCCCCGTCCCCTTTAAGGGGGCGGGGGGCATGAATCAGCGAGATGTCACGTGACCACCGGGAGATCCCTCTGCAGTGCAGTCACATGACTAACTGGAAGCGCTCCCCTCTGCCAAATCCTGCTTCCCAGAACAGGGGCTGGTGAAGCCTGCCGCAGCTGTCCCCGTCGGTGACCCTGATCCACGGGCTGCAGGGGCAGCCGTGGCTGCCAGTAACACCAGGCGCAAGCTCCGCGCCCCTCATGCATAAAATCCACACCGCTCGTATTTATACAAATTTCTATTTTTAACAGGCACAAAAAATTCCCGAAATTCTGCATTTCTTAAGATTGACGCACAGCTCAGCAACAGATTTGCACATTGTTGCAGGGATTACACGTCCTTTTAAAAAGAAATCTGCAAAAATAGAGTCAAGTAAATATCTGTCAAGTTAACAGTGTGCCTCACGTGCATGTTTAGTACACAGATTATAATTTTTTAAAATTATTTTGCTCTAATCCAGGACATCTTAAATGTTCTGTTAGACATTTATGTAAAGAGGGATTCTCAGAGAAGGGTGGGATGGGAGAGAGGAGATTCATGTGTGCTGAAGATTCACAGTGAGGAGACCACAAATGAGTCTGCTCTGTATTATCTGCAATGTGCAATGTCCCAGTGAAAAGTATCAGGGCCCTGTGTCTTTTTTTTTGCTTCAATCTATCAGTTGTGGAAACCCCAGACCGTTGTGGCTGGAGAGCATGACTAAATGACTAAAATTTGAATTATTTTTTAAACCCTCCCCCCCCCACATGATAATCAATCAGTCAAAATCTGTTTGGTTGCTTCTGTCAGCTATAAATCACTAGGAGTTATTAAAATGCAAAGCAGGCCTGAACAGGGCAAGAGCGGGAGAGTTGCCCTCACGAGAAGGCAGAGCGAGAGAGAACATATCTCAAACTGCCCTGGCAGAGCACTGTGCTACGGCTCAGACACCTCCCCCTCTTCACTGCTGGTGCCGGGCCCTGGTGTCCGTCTGGGGTGCTGCAACAAAAAAAATTTTTTATACCGGTATACAGTATGGCCGGCGAAGAGGTGACACAGCCTTCCCATCTCCCCCAGAGGCGTGGCTGAAACAGTGCAGTTGCTTGAAAATAAATCAATGAGAATTGTCCTTGTGCTCTGTCTGTTGATTTCTGTTCATGTCTGGTCTGCGTTACCTGCTCTGTCACGAACAGCCGGGCCTCTGATCATTTCTGAACCGGGTGTTGACGGCCCCACGCCCACACGTGGTTTTGATTTCGGGTTTGTTTGTGCTTGCTGGAAAGATACGTGCGAAGATATCAGTTCAAGCCACTGACAATAACTGGAGACGCAAGCATGAAAAACAAAAATGTAATTTTTAGACCTTTGTAATTTGTGATCGATGAAAAAAATTTTGCATACCACAAATAGACTTTTAACAGCTTTTCTTCAGCTGGGCTGACCTTGGAGTCTAGAAAATTGTACCAAAGATGAACAAAAATAATCTCGTCATCTATATTCAAGATTTGCAAATATGATAATATGTCTATGTTCGTATGTTCAAGTAGTGATATTATTTAGAGATGAAAGGTTTAAAAGGACACCTCAGTATACATAAATATGGCGAAAAGCTACTTTAATTAGCCAAATCTGGGAAATACAAATTTCAATACAAACGCAAAACCCGTAGATTTTGCACAAATTTTTCTTCAGGAGTGGCACTTGTAAAAACATTCAAGAAAACATTGCATTGTCCTTTTCACAGGAAGTTTAATATTCTGAACTACCCATAGATTCTGGGCATTTGTAAAATCTCAGGCTGCACTTGACAAACAGTATTACGTATGCAAACACTGTAGTTTGAGAAATCTAATGGAACAGAATTGCCTTACAGTAAAATATTTGATGCATGAGGGGCCATCAAATAGTTTCCATGCTTATACATGTTTCTCCTTTCTTGCATGAATGTTTGTGTTTATGGGCTTGGAATGAATTCTGTGATGGGTTTATAGATCACTTCAGGCTGTAGCAAGTCATTAAAGTCCTGTTCTACTGGTTTGGTGCTCTACTTAAGGGTTTTGGAGCAAGAATTTTCCATTCCTACGTGTAAGTGTGCATTGATCCCTAAGTTCTATAGGACATTCTGTACTATTCCGTTACTGCACTCGCAACTAATCTGAACAGAAAACTGACCTTCTTTAGCTGGTGACTTCTGCATTTATTTTATTTGTGTTATGGGTATAAATTGAGATATTTCCACCAGAGCTAGCCTTTCAAGCTATACCGTGCATTTTTGAGGTTCCTTGCAGCTGAGTTAAATACAAAATCAACTGAAATGATCACACAATCAAGGCTGTGACTTTAGGGTCCTAAAACCATAGAGCAATATGGGCAACCGTTGACTCAAAACTGGGGATTAAACAGCTGTAAAACCCCTCCACAACTGCCACTACCACAGCACATTACATGGGAACATTGGATCGTATGGTTCTTTCAGCTCCCAGATTGATCAATGCAGTATAACCCTCTTTTGGGGCACAGAGTGCTCTTGAGTGTGGAGAACACATCTACACACTATTTATTTGGAACATTGCAGATACCATGACAGAATAAAATATGTGAAAGCACCCACTGCTCTCAATTTACAACAGCCAGATAGCTTTCTCAAGAGCAACTCCTCTCCCTAACCATAAATAATAGAGGGGGTAATACTGGGTCTGTAGAATTAGGGTGCAATTAGGATGTCACCTTCAGGCTGGGACTGGAACACTCCCTACCATTCACAGGTCCTGTTGTTTGGACTCATTTCTTTGACAAATAGGATGGCAAATTGCCAGTTCCTGCTCTTCCTTTACCTGACATGAACCACATTTAGTGAAACATGATACAAATATGAAAATTTAAAAGATCCATTAAAAATGATCAAATATATCAAATATATTTTTGTACATTGTTGCAAATGGATGTGTCTGCTCTTCCTTGAGTTAGATTTGAGCGGTCCGCTTCCACCCGCAGTAGGCCAAATATATCCCGCACAAATATAGTACCATGATAGCTAGCAAACGTAGCTACATCCAAACATTTAGCTAGCATTTAATATTTGTATTTAAAGTTTTCCGAACAGTTGCTTGTGTATAGGGACTGTTTAAAATAATTAAATCTTATAGCAGCTAAACCAACCATGTTTTTGAGAATCTCCGAAGGCTTGCTTGGTAGGTGTTGATTGCAATTGGCTAATTTAGTTAGCTTTGGCTGCTAATGTGTCAACGTTTGGCGGTGTTAAATAATGGGCTCGCTATATCATACTATTTAGCTAGCTAAACAGATAAACGGTACACTGTGCTAGAATATAGCTCAAACAGTATAACAGTGTGACCTAGTTAGTTGCACTGTATCCCAACCAACTTAACTTCACTTCTTGATTGTATATGTGGATTTGTGTCTGGACTGTGGCTATGACTTAGCTGTGTTCTGATGCGTGAAATTCATACATATATTTATATTCACACCTACCCACAATCTATGCTGTGAAGTTATCTCAACAAAATTGTTTTCAATCCACGTATGCAAAGTATGTACTTTTATTTGTGAAAATCCAATTCCTAAAATGATTCTGTGAACCAAATTGCTGATATTAAAGCTATGTCAAGTTACAATTCACGTCTCCCCAATGGCACCATCATTTCTGTGGACAGAACTACACAAAACTGTAAATCAGAGGGTGACCAGCCTGTCCTGATTTATTCCTTGTGTGTAGCTGCAGGCGCACATAATGACAAATCACTTTTTCACCCGTTTCAGGGCTTGTCAGTGGTTTTGGATGTGATTGTACGTTTGTAAATGTGAAAATATACCTTACATAACCCTTGTATGTGTGCTTTCTTCTCTGCTGTAAAACCTAGTATTACTGGACTGATGTTGCTGGTTTCATTTTTTGCTGTATGAATGGATTAATGGTGCTGTCGCTAGCACTATTGCCTTGCAGCAAGAAGGTTCTTGGTTTGAATCCCGGCTTTTGCATGGAGTTCGCATTGGGTCTCCTCCGGGTACTCCGGTTTCCTCCCACAGTCCTAAGACATCCAGGCTGGGTCAGCTGGAGAGTCAATATTGCCCCTAGGTACGAGCGAATGGTGTGTGTGCGTCCTGCGATGGACTGGCATACTGGGTGTGTTCCTGCCAATGCATGCTGAGATAGGTACGTAACGTGACCCTATCCAGGAGTAAGCAGGTACAGGAAAGGTATGGATGAATTTTTATTTTTATTTTTTATTTTACTTGTGTATCTTTTTCTTTTTTTTAGATATGCTTTTATTGCTTTATCAACTGCACACTCCCCAGATACTGGAGAGGGCTCTTTTTTTAAAGGCCTGATTTAAAAAAATGTAAGTAACAAACTCAGATCACTTTGTTGAGATTAAGGGCAAGTGCATACCAAATACATACAGTTACTTTTCAAAATGCAACCATGTTAAATATCGGAATATCGGAAATTGTCCGAACATTTCACACGGGCGTACACATTAAGAACACGCAGTTCAGTTAAATAGCATTCAAACATGCGGGTGAACATCTCCTATGGCAGAGTTTTGCGCTATATTGTGGATACAGGGCTCAGCCCGCGATCGATAACAGTCTGCCCACCCCTGGCTGTTGCCGCCCCTCCGCCGACCCCACTGCAGGGCTAATTGAATTTGTGCCGCTCCTGATATCTTTATAGGGTTACGGTGAGAGGAACGTTATTAATGTCTTTGTAAACGGCCGGTGTGTCAAGGTCATCGCCGGCTAAGTACTTCTCATTCCATCCCGGGCTCAAGGACGCTGATGAGAGAAATCAGAAGAAGGATTTATGATTATTATGTAGATGATAATGACTGTCGGGGAGGGAGACGTAGCCAATCCACTTTTATTTTGTATTTGGTTCTGCGTGTTAGCAAATGATATATATTTTTTTATTCATGGGGAGTCGTAAAAGCGTGGCACCACCGGGGAATTAATATCGGCGTAATCTATTTTATTGGACGCAATCTGCATTTTGACTTTCATGCCGAACGCGGGGCGCTGTTCTGCCCTTCTTCAGCCTTTTTTTTTTTATCCATCACGTTGCCGATGGAAATCAGAGGCGTGACCTCCGAGGGACTGGAGCAGAGCCTAATCAGCATAGACGTGTATTACACAGGCACTGGAGCGTTGTCTGAACTCAACCTTCAGAACCACCATCTTGACTGAGCGTCTGTGTGACTTTAGACCCAATATGCATAAATTAACCTGTAAATTTATGAATAGAAACACAAATTTGCTGTAGAATGTTTTTTTATTATTATTATTTGAAACACAGTAGGTAGGCTGAGTAGCCATCCTAAATAAATAGGTGCAGCTCCAGGTAGGTCTCTTAAAATGAAAATGGGGGAAGAATGAAGGGAGGATGAAAAGGAGGAGCAGGAGGAACGTGGGGTCCCGGTGCTGAGCTCAGAGGGGCTGCCGATGGCTCATCGCTCACGGCTGACTCATCCCGTGCACGCCGTCATCGTGTTCCAGGAACAGCAGCCCGAAGTGCTGCTGCTGCTGCTTTGAGTATCAGCAGTGCCATCATTCTGGGCAATAAAAACCCCCCCCCACCCACCACCCCCCACCCCCCACCCCGTTTGCTCGATTGCTTGGAAATGCGGGAGATCGAGACGTTGACATCACTGTTTTTTCTCAACCTATAGGGTTACGGCTCTTCATCTATAGGGTAATCTACTGAAGTAGTATTTTTAGCCCCCCCCCCCCCATGCAGGACACCGATGAGTAGGGCACAGCTACAAATGCGTCCACTTCAGCAAGCCATAGCCTGAACAATGAAGCAGGGCTGATGTTTGCCTAGGTGTGCTTGGCTGAGCTGCCCACATCCCCCTGGGGAGGGGGGGGGGGGGCGAGAGCCAGAAGGAGCAGTAACTGCAGGGAGGGGGAGAGGCGTGGCGGGGCGAGGGCCAGAAGGAGCAGTAACTGCAGGGAGGGGGAGAGGCGTGGCGGGGCGAGGGCCACAGGCTCTGCCTTCATGTCTGGAACGGACCATAAAAAGCGTCTGCCAGCCCGGCGACGCAATTAAGAGACTGCTTCATCTGGGCTGTCAGATCGGGTCAAAGAAACCGGCTCTTTCATTTTTTTTTTACCTCCCAGAGGGCTCCCGGCACAGAGCATCAACAGGCCAAGGTCAGCCCAGCGGAGGACTACCTGTTAAAAGCCGCCGAACAGCTAGGAAGGGAATCAGTGTTCACCTTCTGTGAACAATATAAATGAGTAGGAATGCTATATTTTAACATAGGTATATTTTATGAAACTAAGTTTCCATACCAGCAACTACTACACAAATGGTTAATTGAATTTATTTACAGTGACACCTTTTCATAATGCAAAAATTAGATAGGTAAATATGACCGACAAATACTGATGTGCTGGAGTCACAGTCAAACATGATTTTTTGCTTAATTACTTGCACTCATTTAGTGAACCTAAAGCAAAACAAACATATGGGCTAATTCATGCATACTGAAAAACATGGTACTACAGGAGAGAAATAAAAAGTGTGGCTTTGCAATTATTAAGGGATTCATATAGGAAATGATGCTCCAGCTATAACAACAGATTGATCAAATTGTTTTCATACTGTAACACCAAGACAATGTTTTTGTTTGGTCTGTTGCTAATAGAAATTATCAATCCAAGCGTAAGTGACCCAGTCTAGTCATGATGAATGAGCTTAGAAGGCTTTCTGAGATTATACACATTGTATACCTACACACCCAGGGCTCACTGTGGCTTTTTGTCTGTCTGTGGGATATCAAGTGACTGGGAAGTTCAGTCAAGGCTCCTTAAGGATCAAAGGTGTGCAAATTAATTAGCATGTATTCCTGTGTAGGTTTTCCAAATGGACTTAATGGATTGCTTCTCTATATCCTTTTTTGGATCTGTGAAAATAATCCTATAAGATCTTAGTTCATGCCATTGTCATCTTGTCATCAATTACTATTATACGATTTAAACGAGCCTGATTTGTTTAGTATCATATGATGTCGTCATCATCAAATGTACTCCCATCTTTGAAATAAATTCAGAAATAAAAGAGAATTTTTCTAAAGAAAGGCTCTGTGCCCATATCCTTTTGATTCACATGCCCAGGCAAGGGGACCCCCCCATAAATTGTGAATGGCAAACACCAAAATCCAAAAAATCCAGCTACCAAGCCCAAATCAAACTGCAGACTCCCTATTATAGCCACTCAGCTGCGCCTCCGCCTTTGTTACCTGGCTGTGTGGTCTTCCAAGGCAGGGCTGGTTTAATGCACCCGTCCCTGCCCCAGCCAAATCCCACTGGTTACTAGGGAGGATCCTGCAGACACAGCAAACAAACAACTCATGCTTTTACTGTGCTGTGCTACTACACTACTGCGCTTTACGTTTTAACAAAATTAGGCTGAAGCTGCATTTATCGGCTCCATCGCTCCATTATTCTTGCACCCAGTGTTAATATTTTCCTGTCATTTTCGAAAGCTCAGTGCCTATGCAAAATGAACGTTAAGCCGGGTGTCTGGCAGGGGCTTGTGTTAGCAAAAAACACATTATCAAAGTGCATGTACTGTAAGGACGGGTGTGATAGGCCTTCTGAGCAAATGGCTGATTTCTTTAAGGATTAGACTGAAATATCCAATGGGGCATTAGCATTAACTTTTCACTTCTCTTCGCCTGTGCCAAAGACTTTGCTCATTTTGAGTAAACTTAGTAGAATCAGGTTTCTGCAGGGCTTTTCTCTTGCTTACCCTTGTCAAAGCTGTGAACAGGCTCTCATCTTAGCCCTGTCTTGAACTCCTAGCTTTTAATTATAGGTGCTGTCAGGAAAGGAATCACAGTATACTCCCTTTACAATAACCTCCATAATCCCTGCTTTATTTATTTATTTTTTGAGTCTATATACAGTTACCAGTGCACAGCAAACACCCTTGAAACAGTTACTGTATCTGTGGGAGGCTGTATGTGCCCTGGACCCGTGTTTGTTCACCTGTGTTGTTCTTCAGAGTACTTAGGGATGATATGACATCATTCATCATAAGTCATATATGTACTGTAAATGCAGGTGGGGAAGGGGGAGGATATGGTTGCCTTTCTATGGTTGCATTCCAGGGTAATCCAATGCAGGTTGGCCCATTTTGCAGAAAGTTCCACACTTACCCGGGTTAGCTGCACGGATGAGCCCAGTGGTGCAGTTATCTCTCTGCAGGACACCCAGCTTTCTCCAACAGAGCTAGCCACACTGGAAACGTTTCCTACTTTTATTTCCAAAAACGAAAACATTCTGGCATGTATTGAAAAGGGTGTACTGAACTCTGATTAAAAAGCACTCCAAACGCAGACAGTAAATGGGTTGAAACCTGCAAATCAAATCTTTCCCCTATTTTTACTGTTCTCAAAGGCACAGTAAAAAAATCAGGATGCTTTTCTGAAAGTAATTTTAGACATGTCCCAGCCCAAAATAATGTGTTATCACTTCTTGTCTCTCTTATGTTTTCCTAATAACACCCAAAGACAGTATTGGAACAATCCTGTTTATAAACTACACCAAATGCTAGAGAATTTTTTCAAGCATATTAAAATATCGAAAATATCATAAAATAACTATGCTAAGGCATATCTATGGCGCATCAGTCTTTACACACTTTAGACAAATTTGGGCACCTTTTACCTGTATTTGTTATTCTAAAATGTGTTTGAGATGTTTCTGGGCGTGGCACTCTTTTCTGTGTGGGGAGGGGTGAGCGTCGCGACAGAGCCAAGTGTCTGTTGGTAGTTTGCTGCAATGGAAGATGCTAAGAATCCTAGATACAGCGAAGCAAAAAGACACACCGACAGGGCTCGTTCAAAAACTAGAGTCAACCTTGGAATTACTTTTCTTCGGTGGCGTCAGCTGAAGTTAGCCAAGGGCATGAAAAGCGACGCAGCTGTTTCCTGTTGGACCAGTAAGCTAAAGTTACATGTAGCTAATTTCACTAACAAAGCTAACAAAGTTGGTAATAACTTTGAAAAGGCTACGGATAACTTAAAAAAAAAAAAAAAAAAAAAAAAAATATATATATATATATATATATAACAATTATGAAAACTGTGTACAGAAATGAATATTGTTTAAACTTATTATGATTATTCATTATGCTGAGCAACAGTTTTCTACAGGCAACACATGCTAATTTACATTCTTGGTCCATGGAACAACAGCTATAGGCAGCTTAGTCAAATACAGGGAACTAAATAGTGTTTTATGGTCCCCTGGGGAGGCTGTTGATGTCAGCTCTGAAAGAAAGACCAGAAGCAGGGTAAACTTCCTGTGTTGTAGTTTCTCTGGACCAACCCTGACTTCAAACGATGAGATTCCCTGCCAAGTACAACAGCCAAGAACAGCTCCAGAAGAAAGTGCCTGCAAATGCTTACCTTGAAGGAAAATAAGTGTTCTTTTTATGCAAGACTGTTTAAAAAATACATGACTCATTCATATTTCCCATCCACATTAACAGGAGCAGGTTGGTAATTTTGCTCGTAGATGTAAAACTTTTTTTAGGTAGTTATTAGTTCACAGTGTCTTGGACAATATTGTGTTTGTCCTGTAATATCAGCTGGCATGCTACATTTTGTTGTGACACATTAAGGGGAATACTCGGTTGGTTTAGAGGAATACCCTTGCTGCTGATTGGAGTGTGCGTCACTCTGAATACACACAGGGAGACCCAACAATGCCTGATCATGTGATCCCTGCATTTGGAGGAGTTCCAGCGAAAACACAGAGGGATGCTGGGACTGGGTTGTGGGTGGACCCAGCTCATGGGCAGAAACTCACAAAACTTTATCTAGCCCCTTGGAGCAATAAACATGACCTTTCCTGTTATGGAAATGTGGCAGTGATATATCGCAGCTGAAACTAAATAAACATGCGTGGACATTTGTAATGTTCTCTTGGAATTGTGATTGGGTAGATCCCGCATTTCATGTATTCATCTTGAAGCTGAAGTTTACAGGTCACTTTATAAAATCCTACACAGCATGCTCTTTTCGGCCTCTGTGATTTCTCTAGGACTGGGGGACCCAGTAGTTTGCATCGTTCTACTGACGCTGTTTCATAGGTCGAGACAAGACTTCTCTCATAATCAGTTTTTCAGATGGCTGCACAAATGGCACTGCACTTTATGTATGCTCGTTAATATTCTCCAATTTCATCTGCACTACAATGGAGGTTTTAACTGGGTTGGTTCATCCAGTGTGTTTGGCTCCTTCTAAACTTGAAGGTAATTGTAAGGTAATTACTCGCAAAGTTCCCTCGGATCAGAAATGTCAGTTTGATTAGATTGCAATGAGAGAAAATAAAGTGACATGTTTTCTTTTGTAATGAGAGCAAAGCCGAGTCAATACTTACACAAGTTGTTTGAATTCGGGCCCTAGCCATAAAACACCAGTGTCAAAATGTCAACATAACATTGACGTGTTGGTATAAGCTGCCCTAAGGCTGTATTTTCCATATGATGTGATTAGAATGCAATTTACTCTACTGAATTGACCAAAGAAAAACACATACTTTATTAAACAAAACAAATTACCCCATTTAGACACTAAGGTCTCAAAATGTAAAACATTTTTGAAAAAATGAACTTCAGGACATAGAGGTTTAATTTGATTAGTTCAAACTAATTTTTATATGTATTATTATTTTTTGTTGGGGAGGGGGTGAATATGTAAAAATTGGTAATATTAAGGGATCTCCTTAATATTATCACTAACTTTAAAATGTATGTATTAAAGGAATACACAAAATTAAAACATGGAGTGAGCTCTCATAATGACTTCCTTGACTTTCATTGGCACCAAACCATGAACAGACAAAGGTGATCAAAAGCCTAGAATCAAGACTAGATACTAAAAGCTGTCTTTTACATGCACCATGGAAGCTATTGAACACACATGACTACACTCCTGTTTGATTACAAATCTAAAAATGTGGACTACAGAGCCAAAAAAAAAAAAAAAAAATTTTTGTCCCAAACATTATAGAGCTCACTGCATATATATACTCCACCATTTGCTGCTATTAAAACCCCCTCTCTTCTGTGAAAGCTTTATACTAGCATGTTGGAGAATTTGTGAGGTTGGGCACTAATTGGGCAATGAGGCCTGACTTGCAGTTGGTACTTACATTGTGTATGCTGCAGAGGTACTTCAGATGTGTTTTCAGATTGCTTGGTCGCACTTCATGTATTGACCACTGTAAAATCCACAAATTGTGGGATAAGCGTAAAATACTATTTCACTCAGTCAGCCACTTATACTGATATTCCCCGCACGGGGAGGGTATCTAAGAGTGTCTTTTTCTCCCATGCAGTGTGTGTGTGCATGATCACGTGAGAGTATGTGTATTTGTGTCGATCATTTCCATTCGTCAGAAAATTGAGGTAGACAAACTTTCCAAGTTCCGCCCAAGTACTCTGCTTGCAAAAAGAAATACTATTTCTTATTGCGCTGCGTATTGAAATTGCATACCTCAGTTTCTTGAAAAAAGAAGAAAAATTGCATACAGAGCCATTCACACAGAAACCACTGTTAACCATTTGCAGTTGAATTTATGAATATTATAGTGAAAAAAGGATCCTTATCTCATTCTGAAATGTAAATTTAAAAAAATGATTTGTTATAAAATAAACAATCTGCATTCAACTTCCTTAACACATTTGATCAATATGTATACGTAAACACATCATTGCATATCAATTTTCAGTGCTAAAGGAAGTTCATCCGACTGAAACAGTGGTTATATTGAACCAGTAATATAATGTACACTATCAGAGTTAAAAATACACTTATAAAATTTAATGTACACTATCATAGTTAAACATACACTTGTAAAATTGTGTTGTGCATGTGTGTGTCTCATTGGCTTGTGGTTAATACCTTCAGAATTAACCTGGTTCCTTTTTTAACTAAGAAAGTTTAGTATTTTCTCGAAAGTAAGAATTACTGCAGTGTTTTTTTTCTTTCTCTAAGATCCGATGCCACGTTCCGGGGAGCCATGTGAAGCAAATGGCACGTGGCACAAATGTATGTTGACATGATGTGGCCGGGCTTTTTCCTTAGTTTATTATTTTTCCTGTAATGACAGAAGATTACACAGCCGACTCAAGGGCCTCTTGTCTTGCAGGGATCGACACAAGGAATCAAGGGTGTGGCTTCCACTGAGGTCCCAGACAAGCTCTTGTCTGTCCTCAGGCAAAGCACCGCTGTCCCCACCCACTTAAACCCCACAAGAATTAGAATTTCTTTTTAATCATAGTGATTTTTAAAAAATCCCTTTTTAAGTAAACATTCTGGGGCCACCAATACATGGCCCACAGGGCAGGATGAACTATGGAGACGCTGCCAAATCCAGAAGTGGTGAGACCAGAAAGTTCTGCCAAAATTTTCAGCTGTTGCCCGCTATTGTTCCATGTTTTTTCCCTATTGTTTTACTATTGGAAACAATTCGGTAAAGGTGTTTCGCAGAAAACAAACCTGCTGCTGGCTTTCTTGTCCATATCTGCAACACAAGGCCACATTCTTTAATACTCAAGTAAACATGTGCGTGTGTCTGCCAAGAATCTGCTATAAAACCAAGAATCCTGTTATGTATGGAATAACAGGTTTGAGGGAGGGCCAAGGGAAGGAGGGGTGGAGACTTACATTTGAGAGCCAAGCCTGTATTCTTTTCCCCTTCACTGGCTCAGAGACTTTGAGTTGTGTGTTACTGCAACATGTCCAGACAACAGGTCTCCTCATTCAGGGCTGACTTAGCAAATGAAAAAGTGCCCTCTTATGCTTTTAAAAGGTTTAAAATGTACTTTAATTAATTGTTTTGAAAATAGTGAGGTCCACTGTTGTGATATGGAGATCTATATTTTCTGCAGGTAGCACTGATATGTCACATCACTGAGCTACTTGCACATGCATGTACACATACACACATTGCTCACAGTGAAAGGGGTGGCAGTTGTACCTGCTAAGGCCGTGGAAGATTCCAGGCCTTCCCTGCATCATGCACAGATTGCCAATTAATGACTGATGGATTTGTTCTCCTTGCCTGCGTCAGAGCAGCAGTTTGTAAAGCGAGCAGTGTCAAAGCTCTGGACCTGGTCTACGCACAGCTGAGGATTGGCAGAAGCAGAGGCCCCTGCAGGAATGTGGATGGTAGGCCAGGCCTCTGCTCAAATGCTGCCTTATAAAGATTGATACGGGATCCCGTGACTTGGAGTAGCTGCAGCAGTTGGAGAAATGTCACGTTAAACAAACAAGGCCTTGACAGGTGTCAGATGTGAAGCTGGCAGCACATCACCAGGAATATCAGATATAAGGAAAGTGCAATAGCAGGAATATCATGTCTAAGGCAAGTCCAATATCAGGAATATCAGGCATACCTGAAATAATTATAGCGCAGGGCCAATTTGTCTGATATGAAGAGAGTGTGGGACCAGGAATATCAGATATAGTTATAGATTGGAACCAGGAATGTTTGGTATAAGTTAGATCTGAGCAAGGAATATCAAGTGTAAGAATAAAGTGGTAAGGTCTGTCCGCTCCTTATTGCAGTTGCAATGCACCCTGAATTGGGGCTTCCTGGAGGGAGTTTGTGAAACATATTGATGCTTTCTCTCTCTCATTAAAGGGAGAGGAATGTCAGTGGGATCTTTTTGGTGGCGTCTTTAACAGAATGCCTATTGTTGGTCTTAGTTTATGGGAAGCCTCCTCTTTCAGGCCTCAGATGACCTGCATCAGTAAACAGCAAAATGGGTTCTGGACGCCACAACTTTGGAATATATAGAATATGTTTCCTTGAATATGATTAGTTGACTATGTATGATTTCTTTAAAAAAAAATGGAAACTGTGTACATTTCTCTGGATAAGAACATTTGTCAAATGCAAAATGTAATGTAATAAAAAGTAGTTACATGTATGCAATTACATCGATCATTTCAAGCTGGCAACAATAACAAACACTACTGCGCATGTGCATCAACCACGACCCTCTTAAACTCCCAGTTTACTCAAGAAAGATTTAGGGTATTGTAGGTCCTGACCACTGCCTCAAGCTTTCTGTGAAGAAGGCCTAGCATGGCTAATAGGCCTACAGATCATGAGAATGTGTGATGGAAAGGCTCACAGTGAAAAAGGCAACCTGTTTTGCAGAATGTCACCATTATACTATTGACAGAATAAACTGATATTGTGGAAAGACCAATTGGTTATAGGCTATAACTTTCAGAAACCACTACCTTCTTCTAGAAAGAGTAAATTGATTTCAAATTCAAATTACAGACCAAATATTTTGTGAAACAGTCTCAGTTGTTGTTTAATGTGGCATGAGTGCAGGATGAGTGTGGTACAGTGAGTCATTTTGGCAATGATAGGAGGGAGTACCTGGGAGTGCCTGCCCAGGGCCTCTGTGTTCTGAGTGGGGTGAGATGGTCCTAAGGGGTTTCCCCTAATCCACTGAACTGTAGAGTGGAAATGGTTCCTTTAGCCTTGCTTCTCCAAAATACAGCTTTCAGACTCTTACCGTCCCTCTCGCTGTCTCTGCCTGAGACACACAGGGTCTCATGGATTCCATCCAGGTTTGTGCAGCTGCAGGTGGGAACAGGTGACAAGCAACGAAGCAATTGCTCACGTGCGATATTACATTAACTTGATTTATGCAGGGCCAGGGAGTTAATTCTGGGTCAGCCTCGTTTACCTAGTTCACCATCTTGCCATGCTGTACAGAAGATACAACATACATGCTCCTAGACCCTGCTTTGATTTCACGTATTGATCCATTAATCTATTTCTGACCTCTGCTGCCACATATCCGCGGAGAGCCTGGAAACGACCGATGGAAGGTTCGTGTATCCCTCCCTCTTTCCCATGCGACCAGGGTCATGGTGGAAGGGCAGCATGTGTGCATTTTAATCCATCCACTTGTGAACAGCTGGGTCAGGGTGACCCCAGAGGCATGGCCTTGGAGCGGGGACAGGGTGCAGTCTGTCCAAGGACAACAGGTTCAGCAATAAGGTCTGCTCATTGGTTACAGCCTTCATAATGGTTTATGCCTGCCATTTCTATGGCTCAGTATATGTTATTACAGGAGGCTACGGCCCTTTTACCTTTTCCAGTATCCCTGTAAATGAGAATATTGCCCTTTGCTACTTCATACTTTCATATTCTGCGGCAGAATTTTATCATTTCAGTGAGGTTGCGAAAATTAATGGAAGTGAATTGGGAACCAGAAAACCAGGAGGAACTGTTGCCTTTCACAGTCAATAGTCTGATGTTGCTAGTATTCAAGCTACACAAGTCCAATGGGGTACGCTCCACAAAATTACTTGTGTTTTACCGAAGTGAAATATTCATTTAAGGGCTTATGTGCAGAGTGGCATTGATACCTAACACAAAAACAATAAGAAAGATATCCTTACGGATACATAAATAATAAAACAATGACAATGGGACTAATACAGTATGAATATGTACATGTGTAAAATAGCAGGCCAGGAATGAAGAGTGCCAGTAGTTGAATACTCACACAAATGTCAAGGGTGCTATCATATACTTTTATCAGATTGTTGTGGTTTGCATGCATTTTCCCTGATTCACAGGGGTTATGACAGGTTATGGAGTGTGCTTCAGTCTGGGCTCCACCGTGATTAAGTCTGTTAAATATGTTTGTGAATATATGAATATGTTAATAATAATGTCCTCCCATCTCTCCTCTGACCTCCTGCCTCCAGTGGTGCTCCCTTCCTTCCTCAGATTGATAATATGCTGTTCAAGCACCAAAATAGTGTGCATCAAACCCCATGGTGTAGGCTTTGTTATGTCTGCCTCCCAGCCTATTGTCATATCCTTTCCTGATGCAAAGTGTCTGTCTTGCTTCCAGCCCGGCTGTCTCGCTGACTTGGATAGATTTGCATTCTTCATTATTGCATGTTTTCTTCGGCACTGCAAACGGCTGGAACAATGTTTGAAATCGTAAGATGGAGGAAAGCATAGCAGTGGCTCTTGATTTAGTGCACGTTTTAGCAGCATATAAAGTGTGAAAATGTGATTTTGGTTTGTCATTGGCTTGTAACCGAGAACATTGCTGAGTTGCTGAGTCTAGGTGCTAAGTGAACATGCTGTTCTTTGTTTTGTTCCCTTTTATGTATCCTTTGCCTATCCTGGCCTTTTGGTTCTCGCGTTGTGAGCGCATGGAATATTACAACATCGCCTTTAAGCAGGAATCAGAACCTGCAGGACAAACAGAACCTGCATTTATCCAATAAGAGATATTCAGGACAGAGCTGAAGGCAAGCCAAATGCACCTTGAATTCTGCTACACTAATCAATCCTGTCCTTTTGAGTCATCCATGCTTGCAATACTGGCTTATTTACCTTAAAATAAACAGTGTGTTAGAGGCCAAGACCATTTGGGTCATTCATTCTTTTGGGGAGCTTCTTGGGGCATCTCAAAGACAAAAGTAAAGGGATACAACTATGGCCAAATACTTAAACTGCAAATGTGAATCACCTCAAGAAGTCGATGTCACAACCAGGGGTGTACAGCACCCAGCACGCCGCAAAGAATTCACTGACTTTCTGAGGGCTGTATTGTAATGTGCCGCTCGACCCATCCAAACATCTGAAATGCAGTAACATTCCCAAGGTTTGCTCGATCATTGACCTACCGCTATTAAAATAAAGTTGCCGCCGGTGTGTTCCGAGCACAATGTATGGATTAACTAGCCACAATTTTAACAGATGCATATGCTTACGCTATTTGATGGATGTAGAGCCAGTCTTCCCTGTGGCGCTCATTCAAGTAGCTTACACTGATTAATCCCATACAGATGCATTGCATTGCCCCGAAAAGCCATCACTGGCCTGCGTAACTGAACACAACTTGCATTTCAAACAGTCAAAACTTGTGTCCAGATCCTAATGCATACACATTTGTGAAACCTTTTCCAATAAAGGACTGCTTCTGAATAAAAAAAATCAAGCAAAATGCAAAGGAAAGTGCCACTTGCCATTCTCCACTGTGGAATTAACCTTACGGTTTAAAAAAAAATTAAAAACCAGCATGGCGGACTTGGACTGCAGGCCCAATGGTTGTCAACATGTAAATTAAACATGCTCATTTATCAGTGGCCAATCTCTCCTCAGTCAACTCTCTCTCCCATGCACCTCTGACAGGGGGGAAAGAATACTGGGGGTGGGGTGGGGGTGGGGTGGGAGGCAATCTACAGAGAGCATAGGCTTAAGCAACGCAGCCTCCATAAATGGCTGAGCCTGTGAGTGATTAGATCTCCCTTATAACATAAAAAGCCCTTCTTGTTTTTTTTTTTTGCCCTTTGTTTTTGTTGTCTCGCTTTCCTCTTGCGATGACAAACGATCAGAGAAAAAGTGCGCTCCTCTGGTTCACCTCCCCCCTACCCGCCTGCCCGCCCACCAGCCAGCCCCCCCCCAGCCCCCCGCCCCCCAGCCTGAGGGTTGAGTGTGGCAGCTCGGAGTGAAATGTGAGACAGAGATGCCGTTTTCTATTTCAGGCAAGTGATCTCAGGCAGGCGAGTGTGTTTCTCTTGGCCTGTGCGCCGCGACGATGGCTCTTGTTTTTGTTTCGTGCAGCTCGGGACGGGAATTAGAAACGAACCTTGCAGCCCAACCCCCCGTCCCCCCCGTCCCCCCCATCTATAGTAACACTCTAAGCGCAACCAGAAATTAAGGCGGAAATCTGTGCTTCTCGCTACTGCTGGCTGTATCTTTAAGGGTATGGATGCGCTCTAACTTGTACAAGTAGATTCTCATGAAACTCTCTGAAGGTATAAGGTCTGTCGACTATAACCACATACGACATCTGTCCTATGTGGTTATAATCTGCTGCCTTGTTGACATTTTCAGCTGTGTGAAGTGCTCACTCATAATCTAGAATTAGTGGTTCAATGCAGTGCATCATGTTCTGCAACAGGATGCCAGCAAAAGACAAAAGCACAAGACTTCACCTCTTCTGTTCTGCAGCTCACAGTCCTGAAGAGTGTTCACACAGCTTTTGGTCAGACTCACAAAGACACACACACGTGCACAGGCACGCACACACACACACACACACACACACACACACACACACAGAACAGAAACTGGAGCCTGCGAGAGGAGATATCGGGGAGGTGGTCAGCCAGTGGAGCAGCTGTTCTGAGTTGGTCTCGTTCCAATCAGATTGGTCCTAATCCCATTTTGCGGCGATGTCTCTGGAGTTGGGAGGTGTGGGGGATAGGGGTGTGTGGGGGGTTAGATGGGGGTAGGGCATGAGACTCACTCCAGCTGCAGCTGCCAGTACTGTAGGAGGTGTGTGCAGTGAAACAGCACGGCGTTTTTCAAGGTCACTCTGCCCTTCACAACTCACAAAGTAAAGAAAAATGTCCTCGATCCTGGCTTGGGAGGACTGAGAGATGGAGCCTGAAAAACTGTAAAATCCTCTCAGTCTGCAGGAGAGATATTGTGCAGTAAAACAAGGCAGAGCGACGGGGGATTCTTCTGTTGAGATTACAGATGTTATTAGAATATTTCAAAAAAGGTTCATGGAATTGCAGTGGCACATTTCCCTTCGCTGATACTGTATTCACCTACCATACAGCCGAGATAAAGTGGCACATTTGGATTAAAAATGAATCAACTTTAATATAAAAAGGACAACTTGTAGCTGCCTGTGGATACTTTGGACAAATCCAGTTAAGTGCTAGTACTCTAGTGTTGGTGATACACCTCAAAGAGTGAAATATAATCACAAAAACTGGCAGTCCTGCTGTGCAATGCAAATTTGGCTATAGACTCATCCACAGCAGGAGGGTAGTGGGAGGCAGGGTTTCCATAAGGTCTTCTCTGGTTTGCCGAGCACCTGTAGCTTGCTGCCCCAGCTCTGCTGGAGCAAAGACTACAGAGCTCAGCCAGTGGTCTGCAGGAGACCGGTCAGTCAGGGCGAGAGGAAGAAGCAGCTGTCTGCAAATCATGGAGGGCATGCACGCCTGTCTGCACCCTCCTGAACTGACTGAGAGAGGATGTGGCAGAGATGGGATGGGTTTACAAATAAAACTCGGCATTCCAAACTAAAAGAAGGCGGGGGGGGGATGGGTAAAAGCTTTTTGCATTTGCAAAGGCCTTAGGCTGACTGGATTCTCCCCAGAAAATAACTGCAGAATCATTTTCCTACATACAGTCTTGTAGGACGTCTGTCAGCATTGTAGTTTGTTCTAATGCATTAGAGAATTTAAAAAAATTTTTTTTTTTTTTTAACACAGTCAGTTTTGTCTGACCTGTGGTCAAATTTGGATATATTGCATTGTTTTTTGTATTTCAGATTTTAAAATATCCCAAAAAAGCTGACAAATATGACTTATGTATTAATTTATGTTTTCTTATTTATTTGTGTCCTGTGAGAAAGGGGGTGGGGGAAACTTGGAGCAGAGTGATTACTGAAGTGCCGGGGCCGCGTCTGAGAGACGGTGTAGCTGTGTTTTTGTTGCTGTCTGGATTTTCCCCCTTTCGCGTGCTCAAAGTCAGAAAGGCTCTCTCCTGGATTTCCCAGACCGTTCCGTTTGCTGGCGATAATTGAAACCAGTCAGTCTGGGGCATGTGTGGAAACAGGCTATGTTTATTTTTTTCCTTTAGGCAGCTCACACACACACACACACACACACACACACACACACATATATATATATACATATACATATATATTTGTATACACACTGACACACAAATACGTGTACACATAGAGACACACACATGCATATACACAAACACACACACACACACACACGCACCCACACACATTTACGCATTCATGCACACACACACACACACACACACACACATGCATACATACCCACACACGCTCAAACTGGCGCATACACACAATGCACACATACACACTAATGTACATCAATTTTGTGAGTACTGAAAGCATTCTCACACAATGTGGGCTTGGCTATAGTCTGGGTTTATTCCCATCAGTGTGTTTCGGTCACTATGGCACATTGTGCAGCAGTGTTTTTTATATACTGTGAATTTAAAACGTTTACCCCCTTTTTCAGGGGTCAACTGTCACCATGTCTATGTTCTGGCGCTGTTGCACTCCCGCTAGGACGATGAGGCCATTGATCTGCAGGGCTCATTATATTCCTATGTCCGTTTAAGGTTCAGTGCGTGGAATAGACTAGTGGAAAGCCCATGAAATGTCCTAATTGTCAACATAAAATTTCACTTCGCTTCCCATCATTTATTCCTTCAGCCTATATTGCCTATGTAGTCTGATTCCATCACCATCGTAATCCCAAATTTCCCCACTTACGTAGGATCACAGCAAGCAAGTAGATGCATCACAATGCCAGCTAGTGTTAAACGTGTGCCCTTGCCTGTGAATAAACATCCCTCTGTTTGATATTTTGAATGTTAACACCACACACACTGCAATTGCATCTTCTGCTCTCCTCTATTGGAAGTTGTTAATTGCTGTAGAATCGAGTGCATAAGTTATTTCTGAACACCATGAGGAAGTGCGAAAAAAGGGGGGAAGAGGCAGAATTTCCTCAGCTGAGAGAAAACCGTGACACAAATGTACAACGCACATTTAGCCTAAGCTACGCGTGTGCAATGTGGTTTTCTGACGGAGCGATTGTGGAAGCTGCAGAAATCAGCTTTCCCTACGAAGCTGCTGAAGAATTTGACAAATTAAATACTGTCCTCGGTTTTATTTCATACGCTGGTTGATGTAAGTGTAGCCTGAGTGAAGTGGCTGTATGTGCGGACTACAGTAATGCAGCAGGTGCGACTCCTCTGTGGGATTAGTGAGCATGGTCCCACCAACTCCCCCACTGATTGAACCCCAGCACCCCCCCCCCCCCCCCCCCACACACGCCCACCCCTCCCACCCCCAGTGTTTGCTTTCCAGTCTGGCTTGAAAAACCTCCACAAAAAATGCCTGTCTGTGCTACATGAGGAAAACAAATCAGGTGAGATGGCCTTAAAATAAAGAGCATCTGTGACACTGTTTCCACTGGAATCTGCAGGCCAGACGTCGTGCGTGATCTGCGTCAGGAAGGAGACGTCCTGACCTCGCTGGCTAGCCGTTCTCCATATACTCTTCAGGACTAGTCCGCCACGGCCCTGTCTCCTGCTGTTCGAAAGTGTGCTGGCTCTTTTTTTTTTTTTTAACAAGCTCTCACTGAAGCATTCTCTTCTCACAAGGAAGCAAGAGCTGCACTGTTGTAATGCCTTGAAACTCTGTGCAATATGTATATTGATTATAAATGACGTGAGTAATAAACATATCAGTGTATTTCTGAGGGCTTGTTTGCCAGATTTTTTTTGGCATATCTAGGATTTAGACATTTCCTCATCTTTGAGGAGACCCAAGTGTTGATATTGGTGTAACAAACAGTAGTCAACAAAGATTATGATCTTCATTATGAAAACAAATATCACCAGCAGATGTTGTAGGCTACAATAATGACACTAATAATACAGTAATGGTTTTTGAGGCTAAATTTAAAAAAAAAAAGAAAAAAAAAGAAAGCTCAAAGATGTTCACATGAAGGTTTTTCAGTAATATGCCATGAATACTTTCTTCGAAAGGTAATGGAGATCCCTGTCCTTTGTATGGTTTGATGGTTTTTTTTAATGCTACATTTTGATGTGTAGACCTGTATTCTCCCAACGATCAGGCATGAAAGTGTTGACTCAGATGAATCACAGTTGACTGGTGGCCCGGCCGTGTGGTGGCTGTGACCTATTCAACCTCTTCACGAGAGAGCTTGGCTCGAAAGTCCCATGGGTGCTCATGCACAGCTCTGTTTCAGTTACCCACACATTCGTATAGGTCACACTCTCAAACTCTTACCTCCTGTAACCCCCCCATCCCCCCCCCACCCTCGCAGTAAAGTTCAGAAAATTAAACCCTCGAAAGCCAACAAGCTTTGCTATGACAGTATCTGACTTGTTGACTGCAGCAGATCTTGCACTCTATTCATGTTTAATGTGGCCAAGAGGTGATAACATGAGCTGCCCCAGTTAGCAAGAGACTTGGAAATGGTTTCGGTTTTTTCAGACCACCGGATCCACGTAGCAGTTACACCTGGCTTGTATCTCCGCGCTGGATTCGGTCAGGAGGTGAGAAACAAACAAAAAGACCATACTTTCTGAATAAATCGAAAACCCCCATGGGAAAAAAAAGCATAGGAAATCTGCCGAGCAATGCGGCTCAAAAAATGCTAGCTCACTTCAGCAATTAAATGTAATTCAGCGGTCCTGTAGCTTCCCAAATGCAGGGCCTGTAGTCTTTCCTGGCAACCTCGGGTGAAACATACCTCGCCAAACCACCCATTTATCTTTAGAGAGGAAGGATGAAGGGCCTGTCATTTCTGAGTCATCAGAATTGCCCGACTTGAAGAAACAGACTTTGATGACACCAGGCTTTCCTAGTTAGTCCTTTCCACTTGTTTATATATCTTGTTATAACTTCTGATTATACTGATCTCCAGAGTTTCAGCTACAAGTGGAACCACTAAGAATGCTTTTTTTATAAGCAATGCTTGATTTTAAAAAATCCAACAGTGTAGAAATTCTGCAGAATGCACAACTGTGTTCTCTGAAATATGTCCTAAAAATGATCATATTACTTTGGAATTTTGAATACCAACATGAATTTAGCCAATGGGTGAGATTTTTTTCCCCACTTAAATCTGCAACACAAAGAATAATTGCTAAAATACTTTTTCCAAAAATATTTGGTGCACAGATAAGTACCCAAATACAAAATAAAATACAGAGTAACATTACACTGTTTTATCTTCGGGTAAATATAAGTGGAAACACCACATCATAGGATTACTGCACAGTGGAAAGTTTAACAGACAGTAAATGTAATACATTTTTATTTATTACACAGTAACTGCATAAACTAACCACATTATGTCAGAGTATCTGGTCTCCAGAACTGATTATTCTATTTATACTAATATCTTGCTGAAAGTATCCCACTAGTAGTACAGTATCTGAATTCAAACTGGGCTCTTATGCAAATACTTAGTGCAGGTTTATGTTTGGTATGCCATTCTGCTAAGTGCTCATTAGATATCCCTATAATAATGTGCAACAGAAAGACAAACATTTAAGCAGTTTTGAAACTCATCTGACTTATAGGCTGAGGCCGTGACATATATTCAGTATAATGTCATGGTGAAATACACCGCAGTTCCCTGAATTTGGCTGAAATGGCAATGGTGAAATCCCAGGGCCTGATGAAACTCCCCCAGAGTCAGCGCTGGTGCAGTCACACTGTGCAGAGGTGCTTATTGGCAGCGCTGTGTGGTAATGACAGTTCAACCCAGCACAATATCTGTGACATCACAGTGGGAGCGTGAGTGTGGCGACGAGCGCTTATGAGCCGGGGGGGGGGGGGGGGGGGGGGGGCACTGCGCTTCGTTGTCACGCCTACACCATGCTCTTTCAGATGTGACATTTCAGTGCTCTGCCTCCCTTGTTCAGTAGCCCACTCTGGGTGATGGTACAGGGGTCTGTGTCACCCAGCCACGAAAAAACCACACTCACACCCCAATTAACCGGGGGTTTTTTTTTTCCACTTTGAAGGGGGAGAAACGAAGCAGTGTGCTACTCTTGCATCACTACAGAGGCAATGATCACTACAGAGGCAGGTTGAGGGTCTCTGAATACAGCCATAATTACTCTCAAGTCTCCTCACATTGACATATATTTACTATTACAAGGTGCGCTGACGTTTGTGTTGGTTTGTGATACGAGCTTCATCTTGGATAGATAGATGTACGCACTGCAATGTGAAATATATGCAGGAAGTGGGTGAGGATACCCGTGAAAGCAGAGACGGTAACAGTTGCACTGCCGGATCAAAGTGTCCTCCGTGTGGTTTATTGAGAACTTATGCTCTACTTTGCTTTCCTATTGTTTATTTTCTCAACAGGTGCCTTTATGCACGTGACATGATATTATTTCAGATTTATTTACATTAACCTGGATACTTACAGAAGTGAGTCAGGTTGAGTGGGCCCCTTCTCTTCTCTTGCAGGTGAAACAGTAGCATTGCACCACAGATTCAAATCCGTAACCATCTGCTTATAATGCCCCGTGCCCTTATTACTACACCATGCTGCCAAAAACACTGTCCACTTCTTGGGTCTACATCCTGGTCTCCCGTGGCATGCAAGGAGAGAGAGAGAGAGAGAGAGAAAAAAAACAGTACAAAATCTAGGTAAGATGAAAAGAAAATATATTTAAGGCAGGTTTCACATGTGGGGGGGAGGGGTGGAAAAATCTGGTTTGGATTTTTTTTTTTTTCCCCCATGTTTGATTCTGTGCTTGAAGGAAATAACCTTTCTGGGCTCTCAAAACACAGTGATATCCCGCACCTCCGAGCTTTAAATTTGTTTCAAATGTGTGCGAGTTTGAACATATCTAATTCTTCCTTCCTCTGGGTTCCAACGCTAATCCTCAACTCTTCGGGCTTCCTTCCTAGAACAATCAATCCATTCTTAAGAAAATAACCCCACCGAGCACCTTCCAAATCCCACCGATTTTTTTTTTTCTGTTGAAGGCCAGTGGGGAGTGTTGGATTTTTCTTCTTTATTGAATTCAGCTTGTGTGAAACTGTACCTGTGCCATACTGTTCTGGAACAGAACGAGAGACCGGACACGGAGCAGACCACTGATTAAAATCTCTTTAATGTGTCGCTGAAGAAATCTGCGTGAACATGTGTGGTCCTATGGGCTTTATGAAATATTAACATCTGATTTTTGGAACTATTGGAAGGGTTGGGGGACGGAGACCAAGCGCAAACGAACAGGGATCTTAATAAAGCGTCTCACTAAAAGCTGAGCACGCCACAAAATCTCTTCTGAGATCGAGGAGGGGTAAAGATAAACGAACAGAAACGACTACTACTCCACGGGGATATCCCAACTAAATAAGAGAACCTCAAAAGGAGGACCTCTGAACCAACGGGGGGGGGGGGGGGGGGGGGGGGGGGGGGTAGATAGGTTCTCCAAAACTCAGAATGAAAATAAAATAAACAATAGCCCAACGGAGTGAGCTGATGCAGCCCCAACCTTTGGGCACTGCACACAAAAACCTCCGTAGCTCAGCGAGAGAGAGGACTAACTGCACAACTCACAGAACTGATCTCCTCCTAACTCTCTACCCCGTGACAATCCTGACTAAAGGAGTCACGGACGTGCTAAACCAGATACCTCCCTTGTATAATTTTCACGCAAGAGATTATTAACGCCTATGGGCATAATTCTTGGACATGAACTTTATACAAGGTACGAAGCGCTGAAAAGCACTGTTTGGTTACCATTACCGGCTCTTGTGTGTAGATGACACTAAAGCGCCGTCTTTCTGTGAACCCACACCTTAAGTAACGTTAGACAGGTGCCGCAGCTAACGCAATCAACACGCCTCCGAGCTCTGAACCAATCAGCGCGGAAGGGGCCTGTAGGCAGAGTGAATTCTGCATGCCTACAGACCATTAACCCAAACGACGTGACAAACTCTAATTAGAGAAGCAGGGGTGGAAAGGAACAGAGCAGAATGCTCAAGCCACCCAAAACCATGACAACTATATTGTCTTGCCTCTTTTTGATGCTCTTCACTTGGTAAAATGCAAAAAAAAAGAAAGATTTATGCCCTTTTTTGTGGCAGGGAGAATGTATTTTTTTATTTTATTTATTTATTTATTTATTCTGATTGAAGACATCTCATAGATGAGCCCAGTCTTTCCCTGCTGCTCTCTGATAAGTGCCTTGCTGGCCGGTTTGAGTGCAGAGCACTTAGTTAATCTGTTTCAGGGTTTGTTTTTCCAATAAACGTGAACGAGATTAAGAGTGATATATATGACAGTGATCCTCCTGTGTAAACGCAGGCTGTAATGAGCAGTGTGGAAATCAAAACTCTCAAAGGGAGTGCTCGGCCTTAGGCCTTGTGTTTTCACAGGCATGGTGGAGATACAGATCATTATAGTGCTGTAAGATTCTGACCCACAAATAGCCAGCCAGTCAGAATCGCAAGCAAAATGTTTGCTAGGGAAAATCAGTGAAATTAACACAACCTTTAAAATATGTTTCGCTCCATCTAAAACGATCTTGCAAAAGCAGCTCAATAAAAGGACTGTAATTATAATTAACTTTAACATTCATTCACAGCGTGTGAATATCTTTTGGGGTCTTTTTTTTAAAAGAAAAATCCCCAGTGGTTCATTTTTTCCATAGCTGGAGATGTTATCAGTCGGGGAGAGACGGGGGAGGAAGACACTCAGATATTATGGCCCTGCTGTCTGAAGCCTGTCCTGCTGCTGGAGCCAGAGGTGGATATGAGTCCCTCAAATAATCAACCTCCACAGAAATGACACCTCTGCTTAATTACAGGCTTCTGGCACCTCCAGGCCTTTCCTCTCTGGGTCTGGCTGCACTGTGGACGCATGTGTGCGTGTGTGTGTGTGTGTGTGCATGTGCATGCGCGTGCGCGTGCATGTGCGTGTGCGTGTGAGTGTGTGTGTGTGCGTGTGCGTGTGTGTGTGTATAGGTGTGTGTGTGTGTGTAGGTGTGTGTGTGTGTGTCCAGAATGAATTCTTTAAAACTAATTAAAGCTTACTACCCATTCCATAATTCATCTAAACTAAGGTAATCTGCACCAAGGATCTCATTAATTCAAGTATTATGTGATAAGCTACATGCTATTCTGCTGAAACTGTTCTCTTCATTTAAATAATTTAATGAAGTCACTTAGCACAATAGCTTTTTGAGTACAGAAAAGTTATATTTTGACCACTTATACTGCAAGTGGGGTGCCATTTAAAAAAAAAATCTGAACTGTTTTGGCATTGTGTGCGATTAAGATGTGACCCCAGCCCCCACCAACCCCCCCTCTCTAGCCCAGCCTTGTCTCTGCTGAATGGGATCCTCAGACAATATGCTGTATTCATCCTTTCTTACAAAGAAGGGTAATGTTCAACTTGACAAACATCATACCAAATACAGACGCCAGCCTCGTCTCCTCCCAGCAGGCTATGTGCTGGCCTGCCATGGTTTGGCAGAAAGATCTTCTGCGGCCAGACTGATCCCTACACTGGGCATAGACTGCTATTTGCTATGGCCATTCTCTGAGGCATCTCCAAAATGCCCTTCGGGAGACAGGGTGGCGGATCGTGTACGCTGGCATTCTCTAGCAATACAGTTGCAGTTGCTTTGGTCCAGCCAGATCACTGCACCTGTAGAAATCCATTCTGAGGAACGTTTTTTAACTGAATGATCCAGCAGTGTGGCGTGTCATTCTCGTGACCCCTAACTGGGTGTGGATGAACGCTTTCAAATCTTCATTCTCCTCTTTCAGCGAATGGGAAGGGTGCCGAATCTCAATTCCTGAGGAACTGCGTGCTTTCGAGTCTTTGTTCCAACCAGCTGCCAAAGACTTCATTGGTCAAATTAGTTTCTTTATTGTAAACATATTTGTGCAAGGCATGGCCAGCTACATGATTTAGTTGCATAAGCGTTGTGGCTCACCCCTCAGCTATGAAGTACTGTTTAAAAAATTCCAAAAGAAATATTTGATAAAATGGCCAACTGAGTAAATAATTTTACTATTTAAGTACGAGTCAGTAAATAAGTTGAAGAGTTCCAAGAGCACACTTAAAGTCTTGGTGTGGCAGTGATTTGTTTTCCTTTAATTCAAAAGTGATGCAGTTACAACCAGAAATGCTTTGATTGGAAGATTTTTGTTCAGGTTTTGTGCGAATAGGAACCCTGGAACATGTTGCATGTATTGTCCGCATATTATAGTCATTGACTTTGGGAGAGAGATGAACACTACAAGGGCCTCGCTGTTGCACACAACCGCCTATTTTTAATATTTTTGTTTTCTTCTTTGTAAGTTGCACAAAGTACTTAAAAAAAGTAAAAGCCACACCAAAAATGATTTATTGGCATCCATTAGGTTTGCTGTTTCTCCATGGCTTTCAGTGTGAAGCATCAGCAGAGTCCGATGATGACTATAAACCACTGGCCTTTTGGTGCTCACTTCTATCTGTTCTAAAAACCAGATGCACATTATGACAAATTCGTCACCTTCTACCCTCCACCGCTGTCAAACACAATGGGCCATTATGGAGAGGTTCATGTTGGACCGTTGGCTGTCTGGTTGGCGACCTCAGCTTGACCGTGCGCCAAAAAACTCATATTTGAGTTTTTACCAGTGCTATTGTTCCTTTCAATTGCCCCAACTGAGCATAATGGGGGCTTGAATGAGGAATTTGCCCCCTGGAGACCCATTAATTGGGCCTCGGGGATTAGAGACATGATCATTGTAGGTACTTGCGACCGTGCCAGGATTCTCCTCCGGACCAGAGCTCTGGTTCAACAGTGCAGCCACTGCTCTGCTGTGGTTCTAGAGGGAGAGCCGCGGTGGTTCAACAGTGCATTGCTTCCTAACGCATCATTAATCACCAGCAGTGCCCACGCAGTCCCCGCACAGCAAGGGCCGGGAGCCAGACTGCGGTCAGGCTGCAGCGGGGGCCACGTCGGGACCCTGGGGGTCTGCCGGCGGGTGAGTCGCTCTCGGGGCACGTTGGGGTTGGTGCAGCGCTGCTCCTTCAAGCTCCACGGAAGAGGGGGAGTGTTTGTCACAACGCGGGACGCCAAACAAATTATGCGCGCTCCAGTTTGAGAATTGCCCCCTCGCTCGAGTCGGGAATCGGGTTTGAAAATGTGCTTCCGCAGCCTTAAAAAAGGAGACTGTGCTTTTTTTGCGGTTTATGGGAACTGGCACATTACTGGTGGAGCCCTAATGGAGGGAAAGTGTCCACGTTCCCCTCTCACCGGAACAAACTGCACACATGTATATCGTCAGCAATGTGGTTTTACGGCATCTGAGTCAGTGCAATGATACTCTCAACATCCCACCATCCGTCCTCTCGAAGCCCCCAACACCCCCTACCGCTGTGCTACCCTGTGAATTGTGAATCGGTAGCTATTTAGGAAGGGTGTCTGATTCATACTCTCTTGGCAGCCACTGCACGTGTACGTGTTCGTCTTCAAGAATCACAAGACTCCATGGAACTTTGTAACCATAAACCTGTGAAACAGCTATTCTTATCCTGTTCTATTCTTATTGTTTTGTTATTCTAAGAAAACAAACACATTTATCAGTTAGGATTCCAGTTGTGAAAAACGCCAGACTGCAATTTTAATTCTGACTGCTTCCATGGCGTTTACCATCCGGATTCCAGGCTTTTGTGTGCTTTTTTTTGTGTCCAGAACGCCCCCCACTCTCCTTCGGGTTTGAGTGGGCACTGCTATCTCCCTCTCCACTCACGCAGATCCCCTCCACCTATCGCGCATCCCCTCCATTTAACGGTGGAATGCGGGGTTAGTGGGTCAGCTGAAGTCTCTTTTCAAGGTAAACACCCAAGCTTGTGCTTTACTCCACTGATCGCTGCCTCTGTAGACCGTGCTATAGTGCGAGCAACAATCCCCCTCTTTATGCGTCCGGAGAAAAGGCCAGTGCGTGTTTAGCATGCCTTGAGCCCAGGAAAGGCCAGCTCCAGCCACAAGCCCCTCAGTAACCACACTCCACTCCAGGGCACTCCAAATAATAAACACTGCAACCACACTTTGAAAAAAAGGCAAAGAATGATAACACCATTTTGCTGGGGGAGGGGGATAACGAGATAAAGAAATGTATTGGAATTCTAATTGGGGGGAATTTTCTCCTTTCTTCCCTCCTCTTATTTATAGAAACAATAGCTTTGTCTGTTAAGCTGCCGAAATCAAGGCGAGGGTCTGTGTCGGGGCCACTGGAGGAATTCCTGCGAGTTTATATGTGAATAGGGCCGGGATTGAGAGGGAGCGGGCTTGGAGGAGGGAGGGAAGAGGGGATAATTGGTTCGGATGAAAAATGAGAGCCCTTGACCCTTTTACCTCCAGGGTTGGCTGATCGCAGGAGCTACCCTCTCTCAGTAATAAAAGGACTTTTACGGGAGGGCGTGTGCGTGTGAGTGGAGAGGGTTGGGGATGGGGGGCTGGGGGGCATCAGGGGAGCAGCAGGCCCGTTCTGCGGGCTCCGTATCATGGACTCAGCTGTCACAACCGTCATTAGTAGTTAATGGGCTCGTAACGCGAGGCTTTTAGCGGCTCTCGTTAGCATGGCCGCCACCCAACCCCCCCCCCCCCCCCCCCCCCCCCCCGACTGAGCCGTCACAGGCACCTTCGTCACCCGCCGGTCTCCGCGGCTTCGCGGCTCAGGTTGAACCTTCAAGCGCAGTTCCCTGCTCGCTCGCAAGCGCTCGGAATTCCTTTTACTTTTCTTCGGCGTCGCTTTTTATTTCCGAAGGGACGACGGGTCTGGACATTTCTGTCCGTTTTCTTGCAATCGTGTTTTTTTTTCTTTTTAAACGTGGAAAATATGTGTCCTGAAAGAGGTAGTGAGGACGATAGTATTTTGAATTCCCTTCGCTTGAAATAGAGGCATGGTTACTCGTATCATAGTATGCTTCGGACTAAAATGAAAAAAGGAACTTTGATAGATGGCTGTAATAAACGTAACAGGTGTAGCGGGGTAATTAAAAAGGGGCTCGTAATGGCTGTGAGTGCTGAGGGGCCCCGGAGAAATCAAGCAATTAACAGAGCTTCAGAGGGGACCTGCATTGGTGCTACTTCACCATGTAGGAGACAGCTGGTCACACGCATTTATTCTAGGCGTGCTCCTACGCCTGGCCACAGTCACAATGAGAGAGAGTCACCTCTTGTTTTTGCGGCTGGGGTCTCAACATTGTTCTCACGCTGAATGTGTAAAAGCACACATCCATCAGACAAGCATTAGGGTAGTCGTTATTAGTGACCTCGAGGTTTGCCCTGAACAATATGTGACTTTGAACATGAATTATTTTCATTTGAATATTGGAGTTAAACTGTAAGTGTATCTGTGTGTCCCTAGTTGAATGAATGCAGTCTATGAGTTAGGCGAATCTGTTTTATCGACATATTTACACGCTTACCAGAAAGTGGCTGTGCCGAAACTGTTAATGTGGTATTGAAGCAGACCATTAAAATACAAATTTTACTCCAAACTGATAATGTGCTCCAAAAAAAAGTGATGCAGTTTCATCGGAGCACACAGCCTTTGAATTTAAAGGGTGTTATCACTTCAGTGGCCGATGTAACAGAAATGAGGCGGACATAGAGGCTCTTGTTGGTGAGTTTATTCTCCTTCTTAAACAGATCTACATCGTCCTGCTCTTAGCACACGACCCACACCACAACAACAACCTTGGCCGCAGCAGCATCCATAATGTACACATTCATTCGGATTGCGTTGAATGCCTGTGGAGGCTGTGGAGGAGACAGGCTGTTGAAACTCATTCGGAAAAACTCCCTCAATGAGCCCATTTTATTTATTCCCCTCCATTAATCAGTCTGAACTGTTAGAGCCGGAACAGGACAAATTCGTGTTTCCTGACCTGACCAGTGTTCAGCACATTGGAATTGGACGAATCACCTCATTTCTTGCATTCACATGTGGTTTTATCCCAATGAGTTGAGCCGATACACTTCTGTCTTTACAATTGTAACATAGTTGTGGGTTATGCTTACAGTAAATTAATGATAACATGACCCTGTGTGGCATGATACCTCCAATAATGCCGGGAAAATATGAAAGCTGTTTGTTTTTGAACTGCTATACTTAATATTTGAAGGCCAAACTTTTTCCTTTCATTGCATTACTGATGCATTTTATTTTTTGCATTTTATGATTCTGACTTATAAGTTAGGAATCTGTGTTGGCATCAACAGATTGTTACTGAGGTATGTCTGTTGTGGTGTGTAGAGAACAAAGGCTAACCCCTGTTTCCAAGAATGAAAACTTGGTGAAAAGTTCACATTATGACTCACAAGTTACACTTTTAATGGAATGATCAAGGGGAGCATATTTGCTATTTCAACTGGCTACAGATTGCTGTATAGTATTTAATGTTACCAGATACCTAATGCATAAGCTTTAATTGATATTGTAATAACTGTCACTTACATACCCTGGGACAGTTGATACACAGTATTAAAAATGTTAGTTTTGAGTTCAAAGGGCACCGATTACCCCCTTTAAAACTGAGTCTAGGCATCTCGTCTCATATTTTCTATGTCAGGGAAAAAGATTTGAGAAAGGAAAAAACAGATTTCCACAGATGGTAATTATAAAGCTTCTATCTCTAGGTAGAGAAAGCTTTTCAGAAGCGAGTGGTAGCAAGCACCTTATCACCAACTGCTGATATGCAGACAACTACACCTACACCACTGCTACATACATAATGGATTTTCCAGAAAGGAATCCAGTGCAGTAATATTTTGGCTAGGATTGCATTGCTGCTTGTTCCACATTACTACTGAATTAAAGTGTAGTTTCAGACCTGGGTCAAATATGTATTTATTTTTGATTCAAATACTTTTCTGTGCTCTATTGATCTTGCCTGGTGTGATTGAGCCTGCCAATATGACCAGAAGGCAGGGTTTGCACTTTTTGAAAGTATTTCATTGGTTCCAATACACCAGACAAGATCAGTAAAGCTTAGAAAAGTATTTTAATCCATATTATATATATATATATATATATATATATATATATAAACAGGTGACAAATTAAAGGAAAAACCTACATAAAGTCTCTTAGTAAGGTATTGGGCCACCATGAGCCTCATCATTCTCATACTGCCATCTGTGCCCCAATAATGAACCCTCTTTCAGAGGCACCTAAATTTTTTCCTGTTGCCATCTTGATCCAAAATTGACATTAACCGGGCCTGCTCAGCATTTTTATACAAGCCAGAGAGCACAATAGCATGTTATTTGCTTAATCGTATCACCTGCATGGAAGCATCTGCATTTGTTATGTTTCTCCACTCATTTATTCAGGTTTTTCCCTTTAATTTGCCATCTGTATGTATCGGAGATCAGAAATAATTTCATAGTCCATAGTTTATGATCAGTACCATCAAATGTCTTCAACTGTGCATATGATCATATATTTAATGGCAATAATAGCACAGCTACAGCTGAAATCAGACTTCTACAAATGTCAGCTGGTCAGTCACGTAGAAATAAATAAAGGATACTCCTTGCAGGTTTCAGAGGTGGACAGTATGAGACAATTTGACATAGTAGTGATGTCATAAGTGGCCTTGTGGTGTCAGGCTGATATATGGAATGTAGGTAATTCCAGGATATGGAAGGTTCTCCCGACAATGAACAATGGATGCAATGGCAGTTGCCTGCATTTGATCAATGCTAGGCATGTATGTGGAGATTCTCTTGATAGCATCACTAGTACGAATATTTATGAAAACTTTTATAATACAATTTTAATGTATTCATCTTTACATTTTTTATTAAGAAGTTAATTTAACATGACTAATCGATTATGAGTTTAATTTCCAGAAGTTCATCATTTGTTGAAATAACAATCATTGAACAATTCAGTTAGCTGATAAAATGAATTACCTGTGCATTTATTTGTATGTGAGCGAAAGTAAGTAATTTGGTATTTTGCTTGTCTAATGTTCTTTTTTTTCTTTTTTTCACTCTTAGACATTTGCCAATAGCTTCAAAGAGCCTAAATACTGTATAATTGTATTCCTTTTATGAGTCAATAAACAGTCACCTGAAACCATTGATCCATTTGATATGATCCAACATTAATCCTTCAGGAATAGATGTTAAATCCAATACTCTCTAAGAATTTGCAATCCTGAGATCCAGTAGGAGGATTCTTTGTTGTTTCTTTCAGGATTATTTTATATTACAATTGTTATGTTCTACTTTAATGGAGGGAGAAAATATGTGACCTTAAGACATAAAGATCAAAGCATATCATAACTAAATAACAAAATGTATAATAGTGAAGGTATCAGCTACAGTGAGGGAGAGCCTGAAACGGGTAGTGAAACATAATACAGTTAAAGGTTTATTTGAATCAGATAACCCCCATTGGCTTGTTCTGTTACACAGAACAGCATTGTGGTGGATACAGCATGCATTGGCAACAACTAAGAATAGTGTTTCCATATAGGTAAGGCAATAGAGATTCGGTGACTGAAAATGTTGCCTAAATGTCTAACGTTGTCATGTGTCAGCACCCCTAGCTAAGCTGAGGGGTGAACATTTTTCCTCCTTTGATCCTCATATGAGTTATACCTGCCAGTGGACCAGTGCCAGAAGAAAAAAAAAACCTTTTGAAAGGAGGATAGTCCCTGGAGATCTGTCTGCTGTTTGAGCGATAGGGCCAGGGTCGCCCGACTGTTGTGGTTTTGGCAAACTGCAGCTGCTGAGGTGGGGTTGGGGTGGCGGTGGGGTTGGGCGGGGTGCGGTGGGGGTTGGGTGGCGGTGGAAAGAGGGGGAAAGTGACACACAGCATAAACTGTTCCAAGCATAAAGCCTGATGGACAAGTGGAGTACCCACAGCTGGGCCAGGCGGCTTTTCTCTGGGCTGGTATAGGTTTTGATACTGCGTCCACTCTCCCTGTTTCAACCTTTTTTAGGGATATCTGTTTTCTCTTAGCAGGAACAGTGTCCTACATTAGCTACCCTGCAACAAATCTTAGTAGTGGAAGTGTACTCTCTCTCTCTCTCTCTCTCTCTCTCTCTCTCTCTCTCTCTCTCTCTCTCTCTCTCTCTCTCTCTCTCTCTCTCTCTCTCTCTCTCTCTTTCTCACACACACAGACACACGCACACACAAACACACACATTTGTTCTAAATGAAAAGTTTATGTCTTTACCCCCCTCCGACCAATTTAATTAGCTTACAAGCAGAGTAGGGATCATTGAAGTCGAGTGGAGATTATTCCCATCAGTATGAGTGATTTAAAGTTGTTATTGTCTCATCAAGTCTGTGCCTGCATGCATTAGAAGTTCTGTCCGCATGCATTTCTCTCAGGGATATTTTGTTGATGTCCTTGTGATTCCCACCCTCCTGAGTGAAATGTTTTTGTTTTTTTTTCCTTTTTAAACCAGAACATAGAACTTCTCAGATCTCTAGTATATTTTCCTTTAATCTGACGTTTCAGTGCATTCAATACATTAGGCAGAGATGAAAGTCTTTGAGTATTCCAAAGACACATGATCCCTGGTTGGAAGAGATGCCAAGTTATTAACTGTGGAATCAAGAAGACGCAGAGTGGAAAATGGCATGGCTCCAAACAGCAAAGTAGCCTTCAGGCTGCCAACTACCTGTTTAGTAAAAGCACTTCGATCAGTGTCATCATGCACTTTCTGTTCTTATGACTATGACTTCATTACGCAAACTATTTTGTCAAGACAATCAAACCAGAGAGCACTGTTTTGCTTGTCGTATCAGTTCTGTGAACAGAATCTTGACGGATACAGATCAGGCTGGGTTTCCTACTCGAGCCCAATAAAGATAAACGATCTTTCTTAACAGAACCGAGACCCGTAAACCTCTGATCTCCCGGTTACCGCTAACTTTGTCAAACAGGCCTGCTCTTCGACGTAAAAGAGCTACATTGTCTGGACTTATCTCTCCATCTCGGCATGCGGGTTGGAGGGTCGGCAAAATCACACTCTAAATGCCTTGGTGCCTCCCGGCTTTTTAACCTGTAATTTACATTCACCTTTGAGCCCTGCTCCGCAGCGAGAGGAGACAGAAAAGAATGCTTTTAAGAGCGGTCTGGAGACTCGAGGGTCATCTACAGCGCAGGTCTGTATACTCAGTCGGAGGTACTCACCTCTTGGCTTCCCCCCGAAGCCGCCTTTGCATCGGTCCATATATTTTACTACTCATTTCCGACAAAGGGTGCAGTGCACTGTGCTTTCACATGCTCACCAGAAAGTGACTTTATGTTTTTTTTTTGGATGCCTCTTACCATAGTTTCATCCAAGCGTGCAGACCAATTGTGCCCAGATCTAGTCCTAATAGGCCTTGATTTGTGATCTTATTGAGCATCGTCACTGTAGCCCAATATTAGGTGGCAGGTTTGTCTGGTTTACACAGAGACCAGAAAAATAAAAACATCACAGTTGAACACGGTTTTGCTATTTTGCATCAGTGTGTGAGCAGACCTTTTAATATGATGCCGATAGATGGGGAAGGGTCCAAGTTAACGGCAGGCAAACTTTCTTCGGCTTCAGGTCTGGTAGCACGTTTTGGTGGGTATTTGAAATGCACGAAGTTCCTGCTAAAGACTGATCAGTATAATGGTATTCTATAAGGTTTTTCCAGCTGGAGCCACAAACTCTTTTCCATCTCATGCAACAAAGGCCCTGTGTGCAGAGATTCCTCTATGAGTAGACCCCTGGGAGCTTTCATCACTGGTTGATTTTGGAACTGTGTTCAGTGAAAGTTTTGGTTGGTGGGCAGGAGTTGAAAAGACCTCTCAGTGTTAATTAATTAATTAATTTCTTTCTTTCTTTCTTTCTTTCTTTCTTTCTTTCTTTCTTTCTTTCTGCTGCGAGCTTAAAGCCTTTCTTGGGTATTCTACCTCCTGGCTGACAGCAGTTTTGCAACACAATGCAAAAAGACCTAAAAATTGCGGAGGGCTGTCTAAACATCCATTTATAAAAATGGCCAGTGAACAAACTGTTCATTTCCTGGCTTACAAAATTTTTTGAGTTCCATCTTTGGTGACTAACGTATGTTGCACTGGTATTGATGGAAACAGGAAATGGACTTTTAACAAGTTCACGCATGGGAAGTAGATGGGACCATCGTGCAACATGAAGTGCATTCTGGCCTATATTATCCCTATTGTAGGGGCGAGCATGTGTTTTAATTACGGCACCCACAACCTATTGGTTTACACGGAAGGTTCGTGGCTGTGCTGATTTACTGCCACGTTAGCCCGACTTCCTCCACCCGACCAACAGAGGAGCGACAGGCTCTGCGAGGGAGAAAAAGGCTGAGAGTGAAACACAAGCCTCAGGACCGTGCCCAAGACCGTGGCCTTTCGACAGTGGGAAATGTCAGGCAGAAATAGCGTACTCCACTGAGGCTGGTTAAGGGGATGACTGCTATTGACACACATTAGTGGCGAGGTAGAGGACAGCAAGCGCGCGTCGCTTGAAAGTCAGAGGTGAGCGGATAAAAGCCTCTTAAATGTCTCCCTGCTTGATGATTTTGAGAAATGACTAATGAGGCAGTCACAGAATAGATAGGCCGCCATCCATCACAGTGTTTCGTCCCATGAGCACCAGGAACTGTGTACATGTTTGTGTGTCACGTGTATACTTTGTGTCTGTGCCTACGCGTACATATTTGTTTGCTTTGTTTGCGTGCGTGTCTATGCCCATGTGTCTGTGTGTGTGTGTGTGTGTGTGTGTGTGAGTGTGTGTATATTTGTGCACTTGTCTGCTTGGCGTCGATGGTTTTGTGTGTGCAAGCATGTGAAACCGCGCGTGTCAGGGGCGGGTCAGCGGTGGCCAAGTCCAGTGTATTGTGCGTGCTTGCTGGAATTCCTGCATGCAAATGGAATTCTGTCAGGCAGTCTGCCGGGGGTTTTGCGCTGGGGCCTGTGAGTAATCTCCCTCTCCAGCCCTGACTGCCCCTGTGACTGGGCTTTCCCCAGGCATGTGTGTGGGAGCAGGGGCCACAGCCCCGTTACCCTGGCCTCCTAGGCCCCGTCTCCGCTCACATCTGGCCGCGTGGAGAGAAACACAGATCTAGTGTGACCCCCCTTTTCCCACAACTGAGCGCCACATCCAGCTTTCTGTTTAATCTTGGGCAAGGAATGGCTCTTTTCAGTTTTTTATACCCTTGTTGTTTGAATCCGGAAACCCTTTATGATACCCAGGGTGTTTTCCTCCTCAGTAAATGGCCTTTCTGTTTAACAAGCGCTTGCCAGGTCCTGTTTCACATTTACTGTGTTCTATGGTCTCATTCTCCGAGAAACGTATCCTCACTTAAACTTACTTGAACATGAGCGAAACCTTCCAGCTCGTTATTTTTTCTTTATAAAAAAGGAAAGCTCTTGCTGTTAATTAATTCATGGTTTTATACATAATTGTTTCAATTTCTCACCTTTCTGGCTGCACGAATGTGTATTTCAGGAACTAACACAAATACCACATATTTTGTTGGTATAAATATAGCATAAATATAAACGTTGTAGAAAAAAATATTAATGTAACATCTCATTTACAACAATAAAAATAACATCTATGTATAATTAATATTAATATATTAGGGACAACTTAAAAACTTGCTGTTTCTGTATTGCAATGCAGTGATCCAAATCCCTTGAAAGCCCACTGAGAGAAGCGTTTCAGGTGATGTGTTATTTCTGCATTTCTGACCTCCCGTGTGGTGAACTCTTGGCAGAGGGCAGACCGTGACCCCTTCTGACCTCAGCAGATCTCTTCACCGTGTCTGAGAGTGCTTCTGTGAAATCAGTGCAGGCGGGCAGGGGAGAGGCCTACGAGTACATAAAACCTTCCCTTTCTCGCCGTGAAGAGGAGTCCATCACGCCTGCTAGCATCGCTCTATCTTCACTGCTGTCCACAAAGGGGTACAAAGCTGGGGTGCTGTCCCCCAAGAGATTATCAGCTCCTACCTATTGTGTTTGCCTGTGTGTATTTATTTTCCTGTGCATCTGTCAGTATGCAGGTGAATGTCTCGAAAAGTGTGTGTGTGTGTGTGTGTGTGTGTGTATATGCTTGTGTGTCTGTATGTGAGGGCATAGTTCTAGGTCTTAGATTAGTTAGTAGCATCTCTTCATCCCAGGAGAACCTGGTTTCTTCCAACACTGTCCCCAGAAACCAGCTGTGCATGCCTGAGCGTTTACCAGGTGTGGAAATTGATTAATTCCTCAGGCACCACTATTCCATAAAACAAATGGATACTTGGCTTCACGCGTGTGTGTATTGCTGAGTGTCGTTTATTTGTGACACAGTTGTTTTCACTCACCAGGAGACTAGACTGCAACACAAAAATGTCAACTCGGCTGAAAAGGTCACAGTGTTTTCTTGCTCCTATAGAGCTGCAAAACCCAGCCCACAGATATCAGCCTCATTGTGAGTGAAATCCAAGAGGGGTCAGTAACAGTGCCTCTGATGTCCAGTTAAGCTGGGGCTTAAATTAAAGGTTGAGTATGTTGAGTATAGGACCGTACAGTGGCCACAAAGTCTGCATGACCAGCAGAGAAGCAGCTGCAATAACTGCATACACTGGGATTTTTGAATGAAATGACTACTTCAAATCAAACCTTTCCTTCAAATCCAAAAAACTAAATCCCATATTCTTCATATTTCACTTTAAATAAGAGAAACCACATCTGAATCTGAATGCTAATTGGTGTCCTTCATGTTTGACGGAAATGTCTAGTTGGCCTCGTGCTGTCTAACACTTCTTATAATCTGAGAGGGTGTCAGTACTCGAGTGAAAGCTGTTTCCTGGCTTGACATAGCGAACATGACACAGTGTCAGCAACGAGCATGTCTATCTCTGCGGTGGGAGTGACAGTTCGGCGGGTCACACGGGCAGCCGCATCTCGACCCGCGAATGCCCAGCCCCCCCCCCCCCCCCCATCCCCCCCGCCTGCCCCTCTAACTAAATAAACATGTGCAGGGAAAGCGAGGGGTTAACAGGGCGAGCCGGGATGGGGGGTAAGGGGGGGGCCCCGGGGAGCTCATTAGTGCCAGACGGGGGGAGACATTAACACACACGCTGAGTTATTACGCCAACGTGGGCTTTCTCAATAATGAAGGCTTGTAACCTGAAGGGGCCTGCAATCTTACTCTGGCGGGCCGTGCCGATTGGTCGGTTCCCCACGGCACTGACGCTGGGAGGACCTGGCCTCGGTCAGTCAGTGGCTCGCTCACATTTTCATTCTTAAAGACTGCACAGGCTGCTTGTTTGTTTCCCGCTAATACGTGTCTGGCGCTGTGCGTCACCGAGTAACCAATTGGGACGTCACCAAGGGTCCAAAGACTGGTTATTTTTGGAAACAAATACACAAATAAGGAGATTATTGTCTTAAAGTAATCCTTGAACAAGTTTTAAGTACCCTTTTCCCTGCTTTTGTCCTATTATCTTTTTCTTTTCTTTTTTTTCCATAGCTTCACCTGCCATAGACTCATATTTTTATGGAAGCGTATTTTAGAATCCTCGGTAAATGCAGAAAGTACTAGACATGAAGTTACTCAGGAGGTTATCAGCATCTTCATTCGAAGTAGGTATTACGGTTATTTCAAAGACAAGCGTTTTCTTCTGAAAACAAACACACTCCTGCCATTTTCATTGGAGGAGCACCAGGTACCATGCAATGTTTGTTTATCCGCCTGTTTTACAACCATCACTTTAATTGATTGTTCCCTTTCAGCCTCCCCCCCTCCCCCCCATCGCTCCGTAAAAATAAACAGCCTATAAAGCAAAACATGTGTTTCTCTTTTTACCAAACCGGTGCACAGTTGGCTCTGGATTCTGCATGTGACCCCGCTTCCAAAAGCCAGGAAAGCCATGTTGGTTTCATTAGTGCCCTCTGTTTTATAGCAAAACGGCCTAGCTGCGGGTAGCGATCCAATCCAAAACCCAAATACTATCCATAGCAACCAGTTTCTTTTCTCCCTACTCCCCCCTCTCTCTCCCTCCTCCAACGAACCCAGCGATTCGGTTTAGCTGCTGCTCGGGTTATCTGCTCTGTTCTGTGTTAATGCTCCTTTTTTTTGTGTTGACTGGGGGGGGACAAACCCTAATAATGCAAAAGGTTCCACACGAACTCTTTCAGCTCTCAGAGTAATGGTAATGGTAAATGGACTGCATTTTATCCAAAGCGCTTTACAATTGATGCCTCTCATTCGCCCGAGCAGTTAGGGGTTAGGGGTTAGGTGTCTTGCTCAAGGACACTTCGACATGCCCAGGGCGGGGTTTGAACCGGCAACCCTCCGACTGCCAGACAATTTGTCTTACCTCCTGAGCTATGTCGCTGAGCTGTGAGTGGTCACAGGTGACGGGGGAAGCGGAGCGAGTCCAGAACCGTGCGCATCGGCCTGGACCCGAGGAGCCGCGCGGTTTCCACTCCTCTCTTCTGACAAACAGCGTGTCTGTTTTTATCGCTGGAAAATCGGGGAAAGGAAGAAAAAGTCAAGCTTTAGTAAATAAATCTGAAGCCGTTCGGGGCTGTTTCCATGAACCCTTTAAAGACAACCGTCTCTTTTGTTTTAACAAGCTCAACATGCAGTCTTTGTTTAATTCCCAGGTGTCTCATATAAAGCATATGTGGTGTTTTATTCTTCTATAATGACCTAGAAGTGGGACAGTATTTCAGTACACTCTGGAATAACTCAAGATTTATCGTGGTAGGATCTCATGTACAGTATATGGCTCTATCAGATGATACACCACATGGCCGAAAGTATGTGGACACCTGACATCCAACATCTCATCCAAAATTACGGGCATTGATATGGAGTTGATCCACCCTTTTCTGCTATTACAACCTCCACTCTTCTGGTAAGGCTTTACACTTGATGTTGGAGCATTGGTGCAGGGATTTGCTTCCATTCAGCCAGAAGTGCATTGGTGAGGTCAGGCACTAATTGGGAGATTGGCTTTCCAATTGATCCCAAAGGTGCTGGATGGGGTTGAGGTCAGGGCTCTGTGCAGGCCAGTCAAAGTCTACCACACCGTTCTCAAAAAAACAATTACACAATAAAAGCATGTCAATGTTTTTTTTTTTTTTCTTTTAAAGAGCAGCACATTATAATTATTCAGAAATACTAATTATGATTGTAATGAATGCCAGCATACGCAGGGAGTTTGGTAACCCCAGTACTCAGACCATGACTATATCATGAACTAAATGAGAGACACATTTGTAGTTTTTTTAAGATTCACTGGCTTGCGAACTGTTAAAGCTAGTAGACCTGGTACCAGCTGTGTCAGCCAAACTGTTATTTTGTGCTTTGTACATAAGTGCAGCACATATTGGTAAGGATAGATAGTTCCAGATCAAATAGATACTTTACGCTTTTCTATCAATCCATGTCTCAGATGCTCTATCCCTCTTGAACAAGACAAAAGAGGTCGTTCTCGTGAACAGCATCATTGTAGATCATTATCTGTAATACCTTATGCTGATCAGTTTATTTGAATCCCCTCACTATGTACAATAGAACATCATAAGTGAGTTATCTAAAGGCTTGAATCAAGAAGCACGATTCGATTTTTGGAAGCCCAGGGTCTGGGCTTTTCACATGAGAACTAAACATCTTTCTTTGGCAGGAATGTATTGACCAACAAAGCCCTGATTGAACTGGTATGCCTCAATGCGCCCTTATTTCCATTTTTTCTCTACTGCTAAATTTAATGCAGTTCTGCTTTCATCCTACTATACAGAGTAACACTGATTTAGAAATACCTTAACTGTTCTTCTTTCCAGAAGACCTTTTAATCTACTCAAAAGCCTTTTGCAGAGTATACATTTTTCTTGTCAGTGTTAAATGAACTTGGAGACTGCGCCATTTAAAATTCAAAATGTCAGTTGCCAGCTCTTGTTATAAATGACTTTAACTGCTTTTGCTGTCTGGTGCTAAAGTGCTTTCCTTTGTCAATGCACTCACGGTTCCTTAACGTTATTGGTTCTTGCTTGATGTCTTCATTTAATAACAGAGGCCTTCGTATTATTTCCAAGTACGCTCATTTGTATAGTCACCTCAATGTAGTCCTTGATGTAGTTATTATGGTGGTTCAAAAAATATATACAAAATGTGACTTTTGATTTATTTGTTAGCTATAGTGCAATGCAGAGCACGTTTGATGTATATGCCCAAGGCACAAGCGAACAAAATTAACCATTGAGGATTAATGTAAAATAGTATGAATTCAGGCACAAAGAAATTTAAAAATGTTTTTTTGTTAGTCATCTGTGAGGCTAAACTGTGATATATGTTATTTAGCATTACAATTTTAAAAGAAAGAAAAACAATGCTTTCCTCCTGATATTACAGTGTTCCTAGGCCACCAGGGCCAAGGCTAGCCCAGAAAGACAAAAGAGTCCAGAAGGCAAGATACTAGAGTCACCAGAGATGCTGGGATTGCTTGTGGCTTGTTCACAACAGACCTGTTTCGATTGTTTCAGTTTTTTGTGTGTTTCTTGACTCCGGAAGACGGCGTAGACGTCGAAAAACGTCAATCCTACCCTTTTCATTAAAACAATGTGTTTTGGCCCTGAGCAATGTGTGCTCTGCTCAAGAGTTTCTTTTTTTGGGCCAGTCCCCGTGAAATGTCCAGGTAAGGAGACTTTTTTTTTTTTTTTAACTCCAGGCCTGTTTTCGGTTTAGAGCCATTCGCGCATTCCAGGGGGGCAGAAAAGAAGCAGGGGGCGACCCAGTTTTCAGGCACAAATCAGCCCTGTACATTACGGGAATCTCCATTAAGAAGCTGCTAATATGGCTGAAGGTTCAGCCAGGACCTAGAGTAAATCCTGCCCTTATCTAAACACAAGGGAGGACAGGATTACTGTCTGGGCACTGGAATTCCCCACAGTAGAACTCCGTGCATTACAGAAAAGGTCAGGAGTCACGTGACTAAAACTGGCCCACAATGAGTCCGCATCGGTCAAACTCCTAATGTGTTGAAACGGGGATGTTTTATGCATCCTCAGTCAATTAAACAAGTTTTTATAAACAATTTTGACCGCAGCAGTGTTTTAAGTCGGAATCACAAAGACTTTGGAGATGCAGGAAAAGCACTCTCGCAAGCATGTGGAAGTGATGTGAGCATAACACAAAGAGGGAGAAAAATGTAAACAAGCACATGGCCTTAGCCCTTTTACCTCAGCGGTCCGTCGCTGCGTATGATGTCCTCAACGATACACCAAATATTTTTGTTTGACAGGGGAAAAGATCAGTTGTGGCACTAACAGAGAAAAAAAGAGTGCATATGACCTGTGTTTGTTTTCCAGAGGGCAGTAGGGTAACGGAGAAGAGCATGAGAAAAGTGCTAGAAGCAGATAAGAGAAGAGTGAGAGGGAGGGAGGGAGGGAGGGAGGGAGATTTGGGGTCTGCAAAGGATCACAGGGCTGCTTGATTGTAGCAACAGCGTGCTGCTCTCCTCCCCTGAATGCTGGCTGGTTAACCTGTGGGTCACCGACAGTGTCATGTGATGAATTCAATACCTGGCATACTGTATGAGAACAACAAACTCCTACTGACACGTACACACATAAGCGCACACATGCACACATACACGCACACACAAATACTGTACTGCTTGGGGTTGAAGCTATAGTGATATATTTACAGTTTATAACACCATGCGATATGCTTAACATATTTATAATCTCCATGCATGACTTCTTCAGAGATGTGGCATTTGTGAAATTAACCTTAAATAAGTCTTTTAACATAAAATATTTCCGCGGAAGGGGTTTTAAAGTCTGATGAAATAGTCGCTGGTAGTCGCTCAGTCATTTCAGGTGAACAGACCGTTCTGTGCAAACAAGCAGCCGATAGTCCCCATTTGTTACTCAATCTGGCGTGTGCCAGCATGGGGTTAGGTTACACACACATCTGTTGATCTGTATTTGTGAGTACAGTTTGTTATGGAGTCAGCTGCTTATAAACTTTGAGAGGCTTCAAAATGCAGCCAATTTCAGCAAAACCGTAATAACTATTCACATGGAAACTAAGGAATTTAAGACATTATGGGTAATGGGAATGTTTTATGAGCATACCACTGCCCCTGGTTGAGATTTGTGTGCGGCATATGGAATGTGGTTTCTGTTTACAAGTTCATTGTAAATGGCACCTAGGGTGATTGTATAGGATAATACATTTCAAGGAAAGAGCCTAGTTGGATGTACAAGTCATTAATGAATCAGCCTAGGCCCTGTAGTCTTGGTGCGTGCTTGGTACATATAGTAACATTTATTTAACGAAAAAAATCCTATGATTAAAAAATCCTTTATTCACTAGCCCCAGTAATGACCACACCACAGGCTCATTTGCTGGAGTAAATCTCCTGAATGAAGTGCTGTTTTGAAGGGTAAGCAGAACACAACATCATGTTCAGTTCTTTAGGTTACGCTAATGCTTGGCAAATGTCTCTCACCAGATTCGAGCGTATGAGAGCTCGGATTGATCAGAGCGGAGAGGCTATGCCGTGTTGTTGACTGATATGCGATACGAGCAGACCATCTGTAACCCCCGCCATCCCCGTGACTCCCCCACCCACCTCTCCCCGGAGCGTCTGCCCCAGTAAACGTGCGCTACCTCACACACAGACATCCCCCACCCCACCCCACCCCCCGGGGACAGCCTCCTCCAGCCTGATCGTCTGGCCGCTGTTGGCACCTCAGCCTGCTGGCACCGTGTAAGACAAGACGCCATGCTCCTCACCCGCTCTCACAGAGCAAGCAACCAGACCCCCAGGGACCAGACAGGGACAGGCTCTTTTGGGGAAGTGCATATAAACAACTCCCTGAGGGGCTATAAAAAAAAACAAAAAAATAAAATAAAAAAAAACAGACATGGCGAGTCTTAATCTTGTGTGTGGCGTGCCCATCGCAGTGGTGTCTAGCGTGCGGAGGGGCTGAAAGTTAAAGGTGACATTGATCTAATTTTGACCTCATTTAACCCAGTAATGCGAGAGGTGGCGTGGGTCCCCCCGCAGCCATGTGTCTGAGTCTCCGTGATCAAAGGGAGGTGTGAGTAACAGCCCCTTCACACCGCCATCTACAGCACACACACACACCCACACACCGCTACCATCGCGCTCCCAGCCCTGGGATCACGCACCCCCATTAGTTTCACATTTCTCGAAAATGGTAAAGATTTTAATTTTTTTTTTTAATCGGGGTTTTTTTTACGATTGTCTACACGGCGTTAAAACGCAGTCAACGCCGCCCGCGGACGTTTTCTGCGTCCCTCTCGTTTATTCCGAGAGTAAATTCCCGCAGCGATGCCTCAGTGACAGGAGGCCGCGGCCCGACGCCTCTGAAACATTTCGCGTGCGCTGACACTCGCCATTGTGGTCCGGTATGCGCGCAATGCGTTTGATCCGTGGGGGCTGGGAGCGCGCGGCGCTCAGACAGAAACCAGCCACCAGGCTGCTGTGGCGGACGGGCCGAGGGGGAGGGGGGGGGCCGGGGGGGGCGGGGGGGGGGGGGGGCGGAGTGTTCTGCGGAACCCACAGAGAAGCCCATGCGCCTTTCACACATTAATACTTCAGCGCATTTCGAAGGTTCGCCAGCCTGCGGTGTGAAGTTTTAACTGAAAAAAAGAGGCTGTTTCCTTCTGCTTATTATCATTTTGATTTTTATGGTTTTATGCGGTTTCATTTAGGCCTGGGATTTGACTGTTATTGTACATTTGCATTAATGTAAACAAAAACAAAAAAAAAACAACCAAGTTGGGAAATGGGCGATTAACTACCAGTAAGTTCAGAGGAATTTCCTTTTGAGAGACAAGACAGGAAGAGGGGTTTCACACATGTGTGGGCAGGGCACTCCAGGGTAACTGACAAATCTTTCTTTTTACTTTGTATCTGATTGTTCAATATAAAAAAAAGATAAGACATGGTAAGAGTTTCTTCAGCTGTACATCTGCAAGCACCAGTGCTCATTGTTTCTTTCCTTACTGCTTGTTTATTGACAACACAAATGACTAGGCCTACTTCTTTTTACATTTTTATAAAAAATACAAGTCACTTACTTTTAAAGTCACATTTCCTTTGCATGGCCCATTTGGACACATTGGTGTCCCAGCTTCTCTGAAATGAAAGCCTGCAAATTTACCTGAAAGATGAAACAATGGATTGTTCTTGATTGTTGTCTTCTAAAGCACTGCCATTCATGTTGTGACGTCGCTACTGGCTAGCATTATGATGAGGCATAATCTTACAGCCCACAAAATGTGCTGGACATCTCATTAGTTGAACCCAGAACTGTAAACAGAATGAAAGTTTTTTTTAATTTTTTTTTAAATTAGTGTAGCTATAGTAAAGTTCCCGTCTACTGTTTTCTCAATAACTGCTCCATAATGGGACGAATAAGTTGCCCATGTTTTCGCTCCGTCCTTGGAGCGTGACATTACCTGAAAGTGTCTTTAGGATTTTATTTCAGCGTTCACAGCATGATGATTTATTGATCTGCCTGCATTAAGTTTTATTTTCCCAGCCGCAGTCCACAGAGAGAAAAGTGCAGTGACTCACCCAGCCACAATTTTAATCCTGTTGATGAGCTACAGACCACATTGCAGTTTTCGCTACACGAGAGCTGGTATTTTACTGCCACCTAGTGGACGTCAGGTATTTCACACACTTTTTCCAGGAAATTATGACCGAGTAAACAAATACAAAGTAAAATTTCTGTTCGCTTCCTAATAAAATTTCTTGAGACCCTGCACCCTAGAAACAGGAATGGGAAGGCGGGGTCTATGCTCAGATGACATTCCAGCCATACTTTATACATCTCTGACAGACAATAGGGAAGCCTCATCTCTTTGTCAGAGACATGTTAAAGAAGCTTTCATAGTTTGGACAAGAGAGCAACTGTCAGCAGTCCTTTGACTGACAGGCTCTCATGCCCTCTGGAGAGTTATAGGACCCTCAGCAATGTGGTCTGAACAACCCTTTGGTTATCCGTGCTACTCTCTACAACAATCACCTGATCCTCAGCGTGAGTATTCCCCAGAGAGAAGGCAGCAGGCCATACTCCACTGTCCATCTCTCACACAGACAGAGAGAGCTTCCGGAATCTTCTCTGTGCTGAAAATGAAACCTTTGTCTCTGCATAATTACCTATTGTTATCTGACAAGAATTTAACCAAAGTTCTGGTTCCACATGGTTCAGCTCAATTGTATTCATCTCTTTATTCCTCCAACAAGCAGGAGTTCCACATACAGTATCTACTTCAGATTTAGCCATTAGCCACATCTAGCCGTGCTCAGTATGATAGATATGAACTTGTTTTGTGTTCCCTTTGCTTTTTTTTTTGCATTCATCTGAAGCCATCACTTCAGATTTATGATGTGAGCGCATTATATATAGTGGTTAATATTGTCAATCAAAGAGTACACTCAAGACCAGTCCCAACCCAAGCAAGCAAGTAGCCTTGTTAGCCTTATTCAAAAATGTTTTAGTGCCATTCAGTCAGTATACTCTATAAAAAAAGCTGAAAACAGCTGTATCACACAGTACAGCTCAGATGAATGTCCGGTGTTATCTTCCAGCCAAGGCTATAAAAACAGACAAATTAGTTTCTTCTTTCTTTACAACACAATGTCTAGTGTAAAAAATAAAAATAAAAAATGTAAAGAAAAAAAAAAAACTTCATAAAGGTTTTGTCAAAAATGAAGTCAGAAAAAGTCTCAATGCCGAAGTTTCCATATTTAATCATTGAGAAATACAAGGGAAACAAATCTGTTTTCAACACCCTGTCCTGCTAAATTAGACTTCTATGCATTTTTCATATCACTGTTTGACAATGACAGCAAAAGTAACCATTTTATTGATTCTGTTTTACAGAAAACTTTTTTTGTGCTACTCTTTCACTACTCTCTAACAGAAGGCAATAGTTTTAAGAGCAGGAGCATTAGCATCACCTACCACTGGGGGGGGTGTTCATCAGTGAACTCACCCCAACTTGAAAAACAGAAAGGTATTTGTTGAGGTGAAGGCACTGTACAGGATACTTTGCATGTCTCACAGATCAATCATTCCATCACAGCCTGTTCAGCAATCAGTTATATATGGACTGCATAATATTACAGGGAATAGTCACATTGTTGGCGTGGACCTACTCACACATGTAGGATAGCCTTAGTGTATGGGGATGCTCAAAGGTATATTATTTATTAGAGTGCAATATTTATCTGTAAATTAACACTGAAATGATTCACATAAGGCGTGAGGACTCAATTTGAAATTTGCAATGATTTAAAAAAAAAAATTCAATCTTGTTTTTAATCTTGTTCCATACCTGGGGCAAATACACATTTGTTTTGGATTCAAATAATTTTCTACGCTTTACTGGTCTTGCCTGGTGTATTGGAACCAATGAAATACTCACAAAAAGAGCAAACCCCACCTTCTGGTCATATTGGCAGGCTCAATTACACCAGGCAAAATCAATAAATGAACTGCATTTATATAGCGCTTTTATCCAAAGCGCTTTACAATTGATGCCTCTCATTCGCCAGAGCAGTTAGGAGTTAGGTGTCTTGCTCAAGGACACTTCGACACGCCCAGGGCGGGGTTTGAACCGGCAACCCTCCGACTGCCAGACAATCGGTCTTACCTCCTGAGCTATGTTGCCCCATAGAGCACAGAAAAGTATTTGAATCCAAAACAGATACGCATTTGACCCAGGCCTGTCTTGTTGTTTTTTCACTCTTCAATGATCACAGGAGACTTGGAGACTGCTTTCCTTCATGGCTGGGGTGTGTAGCGCAAGTACTTCTTCCCAGAGGGTAGTTCCTTGGTGTAAACTCCAGCAGGGAAAAGAGTTGAAGCCTCAGCTTCAGGAACATTAGGCAGGACCATGACTCGATCACCAGGCTGAGAGAAGTAGTGAGAGAGACAAGGATTAATCCAAATGAAATTGAAAAATGTATCAGTAAACAGCATCATGTAACATATCACAAACATTATCTTTTAAAAGCAGATACATTCAAACAAGCAACAGATATCTATATGATATGTAAAACCAAAGTGGGTTCTAGTCATTGTCCACAGGTGTGTTTACCCAGAATCCCATAGTAAACTTATGTCCAGGACAGAACCATATGGGGACAAAGCACACCCTGAACCAGGCCTACAGTAGGGGAAGAGCCCACCTTCCAATCGACAGGGGTGGCCACTCTGTTCTTTGCAGTCAGCTGCAGGGAGTCAATGACCCGGAGCAGCTCGTTGAAGTTGCGTCCTGTCGTGGCGGGGTACAGAATGGACAGCTTCATCTTCTTGTCTGGGCCAATCACAAACACCTGAGAATCACAAGCAGATCGCAGTTGCACACTCTCAGGTACAAAGAATAGCAGGCTGTGGGGATAGAAGTACAAGTGTCTGTTCAGGTAGTGTGTGTGCGTTTGTGTGTTGTATTTGTTTATGTGTGTGTGTGTGTGCGTGCGTGCGTGTAGAACCTTGTGTACACCCCTCTTCAGGTGGCACAGTCCATGTGCGCCAGGGAACATGAAGTGTGTGGCAAGCGCATCTGGGAAACTCACACAACGGGCAGTGAGCGGCACGCCGTCTTTGTCCCGCTCATCTGGGTCCAGCATGCCCAGCTTCACCGCCAGCTCCCTCTTGTCATCTGCAATGATGGGGAAAGGGAAAGGACAGCCGGGATCCTCCTGATTGTAGGCCATAATGTCCTGGAAAACAGACACAGCCAGAAGGGTCATAAGCATGCAGATGGTGTCTAAAATGCATAACTCTGACTCCCGCAGATAAGGACAGACCTTGGTCCAGCCGCGGTGATCCTCCACGCTGTCGACAGACAGCGCGATCATTTTGACATCGCGCTCCTTGAACTCGTCGCTGAGTTTGGCGGCTTGGCCCAGCTCGGTGGTGCACACAGGGGTGTAGTCACGAGGATGGGAGAACAGGACGCCCCAGCTGAGAACGAGGGGAAGGGCATGAGGAGAGATTAGCGAGGCCTGCAGTGCAGCAAAGTTCTGAATTATCACTGGGAGCTTAAGCAACAGGTGGCTACGTCTAAACAGATCTAGGGCTTCAAGACCGCGAAACCTGGAAACACAAAAACGGTTGATATTAGGAATGCAAGGGAGGCCATGATGGATTTCCAGAAAATTCCAAATTTTATAAATCCTGTCTAAGCAACTCTGGCAATTTATCTTTTTGTAATCCTGCACTCACAAGCACACTATTCACAGTTTGGATCACGGCCACCTCTAAAATCTTTATACTTAAGATTGTACATGTCCAGCATATCAGATGAGCAATTAGTTACCCTGTAACTGATGGAGCATTAATGCACAGTTCACGCTGTCATCAAATGCACACTGGCACACAGGGTGATAATGTAGAAAATTATCTGAAAAGGTGATTGTTGCAATATACATACAGGTAACCGCCAAAATTAAGAACGCAAACGTTAAATGTCTTAATAGGGCAGTGGGTCACCACAAGTCTTGAGAACAGCTTCAAAGTGCCTTGGCATAGAATCTAGAGGTGTCTCTGTACTGGGGAGATGAGATACAGTTCCCACACAAGAAATTCCATCATTCGATGATTTGTTGATAGTGGTGAAAATCCCTGCCCCAAGCACCCCTCTAGAATCTCGCATAAAGGTTCAATCGGGTTGAGTTCTGATGACTGAGACAGCCATGGCATATGATTTACATCACTCTCATGCCCAGCAAACCATTCAGTGACCACACCTGCCCTGTAGATGGGGACATTGTCATCCTGGAAGAGACACTTCTATCAGGATAGAAATGCTTCATTATGGTATGATGGTGATCGCTCAAAATGGCTTTATATTTAGTGGTGTCTACCTTGCCCTTTAAAGTGCACCTAAACCATGCTAAGAAAATGTACCCTAAAAATGTACTGTACCATAAAAGGGCTGTCAGAACCCTTCACTGTGGGGAAACAATCACTCAACCCTGTGGGTTTCTTTAGGTGTGCACCATTCACACTTAAGAACAGGGTCAAGGATGGCTCTTCCGAGAATAACTTTTTCCACAGCACAGTAGACCACTGTCCGCATCATCTGCACCACTTGCAAATATGCATTTTAGGTGTAACAAGGAGTTTGCCAAAATATGCCTCTCTGTGTTCTCAACAAACCATTCTTGATGAGAATGCCTGCACACAACGTAGATTGGTATTTATAATTAACCCTTTCAATTGAACATCTGTTTTGCCTGGCACCAAAATGCCTGAATACTTTGATTTAGATACTTCAGCTAGCTTTTTGCCAACCGATGAACTGGCAGAGGGTTTAGCGATTGTTCTGCATAAGACTCTTGAGGCAATTGCTCCACTAAAAATAAGTTATTGAGAAGAAACTTGCCCCCTGGTATACTGGCCACCACGTGGGCTCATCAACAAGTTTCATAAAATGGAACGCAGATCGGGTTTCACTGAAGCACAGGTATTCTACTTTGCCTAGAAAAGAGTCTGGGTGCTTATAAGCATGCACTTCCCAATGTTAGGTCTTCCTCCTTTTCTAAGCTGATACAAGAAAATAAGAATAATTCCCATTTTCTGTTCAAAACAATTCCTGAACGAGTAATAATGCAACAACTAACTCAAATTCCAGCTTTATAAAGTAACAATGGTTTCCTGATATTCTTTAATGATAATAAAACAGGAATTAGGGAAAAGATATTTGTTTGACAAATAGTTTGATATTTGTTGACAATACAGAGCTGCCTGCTAGACACACAGTTCACTGTGCTAGTTCACTCCCATACCTCAGAGGGAATTACACAAATTAGTTTCAACTTCCAAATCATCCACCTGCCTTACCGACACGGTTCTTCATTGCAATCAGATTGCGTTCCTACTTCCATTAAGATGGCAGAACTCCAGCCACTACTTCCTACTACCACCTAATTTAGTGCATCAGACTGTAACAATCGAAATTCGCATGTGAAATAGCCAGCAAATTAAATGTGGGGACGGTTTTGACATAATAAGAAACAACCTAACCGTAGTTTGACAGTTTGGCAGCTGTAAGTAGGAACACGAGCCCAATCCTGATAGACTTGTATTTCGTGTTTTCAAAAGATCAGCATTGTTCTTTATCAGGAAGTGGTTGGTTTGGCCTGTCCCTTTTCACCGCATATCCAGGTCAGAGACAAGAGGCTCATTTAAAAAACTGCAGGGTTGCAAATTGATAAGAATGTTACATCACACGCCTCTGCAGCTGCTCGTTGGACTATGACCGTTTGGATTTTTTATTCGTCTTTATCGAATGATGGTTTTATGCCTAGCTATAACAGCTGTTCTGCAGTTACACGAGTTGTGTTAATTGTGAACTAGCGTGCCTTTCTTGAATCTTAAGACTTCTGATGAACGTGCTTCTCGTATAAATTCACTTTTTACCCGACATGCTTCCCATCAGTAAAGAAGCCGAATAAATCATTAGCTAACTTTTACTGGGATGGCAGGTATGCCCTGCCTAGGCGTAACTTGGCTGGATGGCAGCTGCCATATTTCTTCCTGTTGGCACAGCGTTGAATGCGGAACTATAGCCTACTTATGACAGCCAGTGCCCAGACGATTACAAAAACCCCGTGGCCTTGCTTCAAATCTTACGACATAGTGCTGGGCAGTTATTTCCCCATACGCGACGCGTATTCGAAGTTCAATCGCCCGCACATGCGGACCTAAGCTACAGTAAGCATGTGGCGTGCTGTTTGAAACGGGGGGAAAGCTAGTTTGGTCCAGCCTGCTATATTGGTTGTAGTTAACCATTATAGTTGTACTATTAGATGTCCATAGATTTCATGAATGGTGGTTGAACAGTCATCGCTTGCGTCCAATTTAACACATGGTAACCAATAAGGAACGGCGGTTACGTAGTTTCTAAGCGACTGCAGCATACTGCGTTTTTTCGTTAGTGACAATGCATATAGCCAGCAGGTTACGTAAGTGTATGACAGCTAACATTAACTAGCTAGCTAATTAACAGCATAACTGTGTCCAGCAACACGCTCGTTGCAGTATTATTGCCATATTACCTCAATCCTGGTATAGCAACATAGGCTACAGTACGAGTAGGGTACGTAATTTACGTAAAATACTAGCTAGCTAGAATATCAAAGAAACCTATGTAGACTGCGTGACGTTTAATGTGATAGTCTATGTTGCTATTTTACTCCTAACAGATTGTTACTTACGAGTCTCCCAAAAAGTCGTGGAATTTGATCTTGCCAATTGTTGTATCGGCTTCAAAGTTTGGAAAAACGTCTCCTAACAATATTCCAGGCATGGTTACGACTTTTTCGACCAACTCCTGTATTACGTACGCGCTTCCGAGGAGATGTTCTTCTATTGGAGATCTCTATCATCCCTCGCTCTAGTAGGCGGATCCGAATTGAAAGTGGGAGGGAGCTGTTCTTGGGTTACGCAAAGCTCCTAGTTATGCAAAGCAGTAGTCCACTGAACTTTATGATATGCGCTTTATGGCGTGGTCCAAAAACCTTTGGGGCTAATCTAATCGAATGGCTTGGTTTAAATTACATAAAAATCAGTGTATTTGGTTATAAAATAAACAATGCATAGTATGTATACATAAGAGTCGAGTTATTAAGACCTCACCCTTGTTAACTGTATTCAAAAAATTATAATTATTTTGGAATTATTTAAAAATAATGAAAAGTAGAAAGTTGTAGTCTCTTGCTTGCATATGCACAATTTGGAGTTTAACCGCTGGATATCTTTTTAAATTATATAAGTTTTCATTACCTAACTTATCTGATCGTTTCCTCCTGGATGTACTTTGGATCTGGTACTCTTTTTGCATTTCTATACATTGCTTGGGGCGGCACGGCTCAGCAAGAAGGCCTGTATACCTGCATGTCTTTGGAAGCCGGAATACCCGGAGGAAACACACGCGGATCCGACCGGACTTGAACCCAGGAGTTTGCATGTGTGAAGCACATAACACTATACGCTCTGTCGTGTGGAGTTTGCATGTTCTCCCCGTGTCGGCGAGGGTTTCCGGGGTTCTCCGGTTTCCTCCCACAGTCTAAGAAGAGACTCTAAATTGCCCATAGGTTCTTATTTCAATGGGTATGAGTGAATGGTGCCCTGCGATAGATTGGTGAACTGTCCAGGGTGTATTCCGTTCTCTCGCCAAATGTATGCTGGGATAGCACTCCGACCTGGAATAAGTGCGTATAGATAATGGATGGATGGATTGATTATTGACTTGTTAATTATAGACTCGTAGTTGCCTGAATACTGACATATTGAAATGCTGCATTTGTTTGGAAGCCGGAATACCCGGAGGAAACACACGCGGATCCGACCGGATGATTTGAACCCAGGAGTTTGCATGTGTGATGCACATAACACTATACGCTCTGTCGTGTGGAGTTTGCATGTTCTCCCCGTGTCGGCGAGGGTTTCCGGGGTTCTCCGATTTCCTCCCACAGTCTAAGAAGAGACTCTAAATTGCCCATAGGTTCTTATTTCAATGGGTATGAGTGAATGGTGCCCTGCGATAGATTGGTGAACTGTCCAGGGTGTATTCCGTTCTCTCGCCCAATGTATGCTGGGATAGCACCCCGACCTGGAATAAGTGTGTATAGATAATGGATGGATGGATTGATTATTGACTTGTTAATTATAGACTCGTAGATGCCTGAATACTGAAATATTGAAATGCTGCATTTGTTATTTGTTTGTATACGTGTATAATAATGTCACGGTTTTTTTAATAAGTAAAAAAACGTTTGTATGCTTGTTTTCATTTGGAATTCAGGGATTTTAACAAACTTGTTTTATTTTGCAGCCTGTCAGCTGCTGCATCCTTTTCTGGTTTGCATGCTAATTTCTTATTTACTTAAATAGCCCTAACATTTACACCATCTGACATTTTTTATTACATTTCCCGAATGACAGCTGAAGACTGTTTTTGTGTCATATGAAACGTTTTACCTATTGTAGGCCTACGACTGAACCAGTGTTGGGTTATTCAGTCAATCGGCTCATAATACGCATGCGTAACTATTTTTAACACTTTCCTGTGATTAAATTAAATTAAGACAGTTAATTTAGTGTTGATTCCTGATTGTAATTTTTTACAAAAAAAAAAAAAAATCACCATTCTGGAAAGAATTATAGACAGTTCCCTTCCCCAAGCATCCTGAGATGTTGATTTCAGTGAAGAGCTCATTAACAGTGTTGTCAAGCTGATGTCAAAATACTTATGGGATAACCGTCAAACATCGCTCACACAGGAAGTGTATGTGGACTCAAGGGTAGACTTTGGGGAAAGGGGATGAGCTTTCTACCATAAATAGGGTCACAAAGGGCATGTTAAATTAATTAGAAATTAAGTTTAGGCATGAAATGAGACCTATGAACGTACTGGCCGTTATTCCATATAAGACAACGAATATATGAGAGCATCCATGAAATCATTGTATTTTGAAATATTTCCAAGAAATACTTAGCAAATACCAAACTGATATAGACCTGTGATGTATTTGGCAGTGGTAGCCTATATTTTATCTGGAATGCAGGATGAAGGAGGTGTGGCGTGTGGACCCCATTGATTTGATTTTAATATTTGTTCAACATGTTAACTATCTTTATGGTATATGCGTTGTTTGGCTTGAATGGGCTATTCTCGTCATTGTGTTATGCTGCTATATGCGATGTCCAGAACAACCCTTCATGCTCTACTCCTGTACTTTCAGATTAAATTCGATGTATTGACGGTAGATGGAGTTGTTGTGTTCACTTAACACTTTGTTGGCCATGTGATCATGTGATCATCGCTTGTCAGAAAATATTTTGGCCAATGGGCTTTGCTCTTGAAACAGCAAAGATGGCGTTTGTGAATTGTTAGGGGAAGCGAAATGTTAGCTGGGAACTGTCACAAACGATGTATTAAAGGGAAGGAAGACGTCTGATTAACGTAACAAAATATTTTTTATTTCGGTGAGACTGAGATAGACCTAAATTAAGGGGAATAAAAAAGGAAATAGAATGCCTTCCCCGAAAGCAAAAAACAACTCCGGTCGCAGTGGCAGCGTTCCTGGTGTGAGTAGCAACGGACGTTATGAGTTCATGTCATTGAACAGGAGTCCCCCACCACATTTATTGCAACGACAAGGCTCAGATCCGACATCTGCTCGACTTCGTGCTTCGGAGAGCCCCACTCGGCGCCGAGGCTCCGGCTCTTCAAATGCCTCTTCATCGTCTGCCACCGGCGGCCAGCAACTACCAGAGGAAGACTGTATGCGTCTGAACCCGTCGTTTGTCGGTATCGCGTTGAGCTCCCTGCTCGCCATTGACTTGTGGCTGTCTAAACGTTTAGGGGTGTGCGCCTGCGAAGACTCGTCATGGGGCAGCATACGACCTCTGATGAAACTGGTCGAGATCTCTGGTCACGGGATACCTTGGCTGGCTGGCGCCTTGTACTGCTTGTACAAGAGTGACAGTGCCGCGGGGCAGGAGGTCATGCTCAATCTCCTGATGGGTAATCTTAAACCGTCTTTTTATATTCCCCCCCGGAACAATTGTCGTCGTTATTGCGTCACGTTCATTAACTAGTATATTTTACCGTCCTGTTAACCTATACAAATGTTCATCTTTACCCTTTCCCTTTAAGTAGAGGCACATCTCCCCTCACTATTACTTTCTTGTCTTTTTTTTTCTTCCTTGGACCCAGCTCCTTCCCACCCCTCACTATCACCATCTGCACAAGATGCAACTGTTACCTCCTTTGCATTGGCTGCCCTGGCTCTTCTGATACTCTGTCACCCTCTCCATCTCCCCATATGGCTGATTGTCTTTTAAAATCTCTCCTGTTCCTGTCTCCACTTCTGTGGCAGTGGCAGTTATCAGGTGAAGAATAATCAGGGTTTGATCTTGTTTATTTCCATTAGACATTTCAAAAAAACTTGTTTTCTTATCTAATCGGAACTGGTATGATTATGTATTCATGTCATTTCAGTTTGGTATGTACTAGGCTATCCTTATGTCATTTAAGTTTTTCCTGCTTTTTTTGGACTGGGAAATGCAGGAAGCAAAGAGGAGTGGAGATACAGCTGTCCAAAGATCTCCTGTCACAAACCCAGCAACCTTGCAACTTGTTTAAAGTTCACGACATCATTTGAACTTCCCGGTATTGCACCAGGGTATTTACATAACTTTGAATGCATCTCTGGCTTGCTTTTTTGAATTTCAAACAAAGATTGACGTACATTCCAACATTTAGTGAACTGGATTTAGCTTGCACAATACAGGTTAATAGCAGAAACAGCCAGAACAAAAAGGTAACCAAAAAGTATGCTCATCATTCATTCATTTATCATTGATGCAGGCAATCACACAGGCAAAGCAGTAGACTAGCCTCTTTTACCCGTGCGATTACCTGCATCAATGATGAAATTATGTTAATGCCAAACCCCTAGAAAAGAAACTGTCACTGGGTACACTTACATTATTGCCCATGAAGGTACAAATGTGCATGCACTCAGTACATTGACCCTGGCTCACAAGCCAGTAGAATCTAGTAAGTCAAAACTGTCCTGGTTATGTAACCTGTTTCAACTGCGTGTTAATGTTTTTCTGCATTTCGTTTTGGCCATAGCTCTGCTAGTGAAAGGCATCCAATGAGAAACTTTATGTAGGGCAAAATATGATTCCAGTATTGTTAATCGCACAAATACACAGACAAAACAAATACTGTACAGAGGTGGAGTGAATCAGACTGAAAATCATAATTCATTTCAAAGCTGCATATAGAAATATATAAAAGTCAAATTTTTTATATATATAAAAAAAAAATTTTTTTGAATCTAAACCACAAGAACTAAGAACTATCTATATTTTATACAAAAACTGAGCCTTATGAATGGAAGTGGAAGTTTATTAAAGTATTTACAGACCTGAGAGAGACCAGATATTTCATAGCGGTAAAAACTTTAACTTGTTGCTGTCTAAAGGTTTGGATGTATAGCAAGTTCACCTTTGTAAATGTTTTTTTTTAGTGACCTTGGAAACAATCTGTCTCCACTGAGGTCAAACGCTCATTAATTAAGCGGTATATCCGTGGTATTGATCGTCGATCGGCCTGTGGCTCTGGGCAAGCGTTGGTTTTCTTTGTGGCTCTCTGCGTGTGCAAAAGCAGCAGCTGCTGCTACTGCTGGAATCACAGGAACACAGAGATGAGAACGAAAGACAGCTGCTCCGTTATTGCCTGATATAAAGTATAGATACGACCAATAGACTGTAGCTCTCATACAGAGTGATGTAGGGCACATTTGGTTTTCCACCAATTGGAAAAAGCGTTTTGCCAATGTCATTTAAAGGACTGGCTTTGTGGAGTGAGCAAGGAAAAAAAGCAATGCATCAGAGAAAGTCAGTAGAGAATTTGAATGCCAAGACTGATGATTTGTTTTATCAGCTGCAGATTCTTTTTATCTTTTTTCTGCTTTTGTATACCTGGATATAATCCAATAATTTTCTCCTTCTCCATCTTTTTACTTCACCTTTATTTTGTTCTGGTGCATTTTGCCTCCACTGAAAGTACAGTAATATGCATGTAATATATCCATCAAGCACTCCAGAAAAAGTAAAAATATTTTCAGTATGACTTAACTAACCACTAACAAGCCAGATGGATGCAGTGCAGTGCAGAGTGTGTGTGTATTGTGTTTTTTTAAATCCCAGCTGTTTCTCTGTGCTGTACATAGCGCATCGTACGGTGTGGCTGTGTGATTGTCTCCCTGCGCGCGCCTGCTAACCACACGCCTCCCTCTCGCAGCCCTGGTCATGGACCTGGTCCTGGTCGGCGTGGTGAAGGCGGTGGTGCGCCGGCGGCGCCCGTCCCACAACCGCATGGACATGTTCGCCACCTTCTCCGTGGACCGCTACTCCTTCCCCTCGGGCCACGCCACGCGGGCGGCCATGTGCGCCCGCTTCCTGCTGGCCCACCTGGTGCTGGCCGCGCCGCTGCGCGTGCTGGTGCTGCTGTGGGCCGCGCTGGTGGGCTTCTCCCGCGTGCTGCTGGGCCGGCACAACGTCACCGACGTGGCCTTCGGCTTCGGCATGGGCTACTGCCAGTACAACCTGGTGGAGATGCTGTGGGTGTCGCCCGTCGGGCTGCAGCTCCTGCTGGGCCAGGTGGGCTGAGAGGTCGGGGGTCAATTGGGGGCGGGGCAGCGGGAGGGGTGGGGGGGGGGGTTTAGGGGAAAGGGTGGCAGGGGGCAGCCAGCAGCTTGGCCATGTCAGGCCAGTACCATCACTGTGCATAATTCACCATTACCTGAGAAGAAATGTAAAACAAATCATTAAAAAAAAAAAAAAGGTTAACAATAATGAACAATGCATCACAATATACAGTGGAAATATGCTGTTGTAAATTTTACTGCACTTTCAGTTGACGCAAGAAAAGAAAAAAAAAAAACTTGTGTGTTGGGTATATTTGTGCATGGGTGGGGTGAATGTTCGTATTACTGTAAGCCTTGGGGTATGCATTGCCCCTAACATGTGTACTGGGGGAATACTGGTGGGGGGATTTTTTTTGCAGGATGGAACTGTGGGATTTTGCTCTGGTGCAGTAAGTGGTTTTGTGTCCTCTTTTTCAAGGTAGAAATGTATTTTGGAAATCTGACGCACCGGGTCATGTGTACCATGACCAATTTAGGCATGGGGTCCTGTGTAGAATTTGGTGTTGCCTTTGCAAACACACCATTTGCTTTGTTGTTGCTTTAGCTTGATCAAATAAGCTGCATTGTGTCAGCCTAATTTATTTTAAGGTATATTTTTTCCCCTCCGACAAATGGAACTGAATGTGTTGTACCATAACCTCTGCACTATGAAGTATTGTATTTAGGTTTGTTACCTTCAATCTGGTCTGCATTCTTGTTTTTGGCTTTAAATTCAAGCTTTGTTGTCTAGCGTGTGCTGTCGTTGTTTCAAATAAGGCATTTGTTTGCTGGGTATCAACATCCGTTTTCCAATATACATTTGGACTCTTTAAAATATATACCTTGTGTGGCATTTCTTATCACTGCGTTTTTCTGTAGGCTATATTTGTCAAATGCATCCTTTAAAATGTTTTTTGGCTCTAAATGTCTTTGTCATGCCTGAAAACATGAAACGTTTTTATAAAACTCCTGAATCAGTCTCCTGTTCCATCTGCAGACGTGAAATTGCCCTTTGTTTTCTCGTCGTTGCCAGGAAAAACGGGCTGTGAGTGTGCAATTTCAGTTCATGTCTGGTCTTGGGTGATATATTTTCGCAGTAATAGGTGAAGTAAGGACTCAAACGCTCAGGACTGCACCTGTGTAAATTGGGAGTGAAGCCAGCGCACTGAAGAAAATGTGCGTGCGCTCTGTTGGGCCATCTGAGGAAAGGTTGCGTACGCACACGTTAAAGTTCAGCCAAATAACCCTATCTCTGACGGCATTAAGAATAGTCAAGCTGTAACTCTTCAGTCATTAACTGAGTGAGGCTGACTGTGCTGGGCTCTGGCTGCTTGCGAACCTCAGTTTGCTCTCTGGAATTGGATCTGCGTCAGGAATCTGTTGGGCTTATCAAAAACCTATCCCCGTTACCATGGCATCCAACTGAAATATTAACCCCCCAGTCCATCCTTGGATCAAGAGCCTCTGTGGCGATTGGCTCCTTCAGACATGGTGAATGTGAAGGGCGGCTTTGTGTCGGGACAGCTTCGTGCGGGTGCAGCGTTTATTTGGTCTATTTTATGTATATTTTATTGTTATAGTGTGGAGTATAATGTCCGCACCCTTGTGTAAGATGCAGTGTGCGGGGCCTGGGAAGCTCCCTTGATTCAGAGTTGCCGGTGCGAGGAGTGGCAGGTGTCTGCTTTGGTGTACGGTCCATGATATCTCCCTTGATATCTCAGTACCAGAGCAAACCACTGTCAAAAGGCAACACACTCATAATGTCTCTGTAACTGACAAATGTAGAAGTAGCAGCTCGTTAACTTTTTTGATTTCCCTCACTGATATGCTTGTTCTGATTCAGCTCTGTCTGTGTGCGTGATAATGGCCTGTTTTCAGCAGTTTGATGTTTTCATATGAAATACACATTTATTTATTTCTTTTTTTATAATGGGCACCGCATCTTCTAATGAGCGGCTAATCATAGTAGTACATGCAATTGTATGCTGGAACAATCATAAGTATTGAATCTGTTCACTGTCAAATAGGTGCAGACTGAGTGGGAACTTAATAGGAGGGTTCCAAACTAGGAGCAGGAAGGAAAGTTGTGATAGGTCTTGAATCAGTCTAATGAAATGCATTTTAAAACTATGATTAAGCTGCTCATGTTGTGTGGATCTTTACCAAGACAACTATGGGAATTCCCACACTGTCATAACATGGGCTTTTTTAAAGTTGGGTTTTGTTTCGGAAAACGTTTTGAGAAAGACTTGACTGCTGGGCAATATGGGATCCTTGGTATACCCTCATTACACATGACTTCACCAGCTTGTAAAGAGTTAATCTATTGTATGACTATTTGTGTATTGTCTAGCACTGTTCTTGATCTCCAGTATGTTTACATAAATATAATTATATATAGAGTGTAAGTGGTAGCAAATGTGACAAATGAATTATATGTTTGCTTAAAATTATATGGGTTTTATGTCGTAACCAAATATGGCTGTTTTAGCTCGTTTTATGTTGAAAGGCCTTAAAGACGCAACTATTTTAAATATTTGAAAAATACATAACTGGATAACTGTGTTTCATGAAAAAATTAATACTGTACATGTGTGTAATTTTTCTACACAGATACTCATTGTGTTTGTCCAGGAACAAGAGCAATGGTAAAGATAGGGCTTGAATATTTTCAGTATGTTGTGCATCCTGTTGTACATTAGTATCAATCAATGCTTGTACCCGGCCACTGTTCCAAATACATTGATTTGCCTCTGTGTAGTCATGTTTCTACTTTTCTGAAATGAGAATAGCCCCATTCGGCCTATAACCCAGGCATGCTCACTGATCCAGAATGTGTAAAGCCTGATTTATACTTCATCGCAGGACCCTTGTGACAAGTATCGCATGACACGAATGACGTATTTTCAACTGAAAAAAGTGTCGCAGAACTTCATACTTTGTCGTGCAGTGCTGATTGGACAGCTAGATGGAACACTGAAATTTATTGTCATGGATACGTGTTGTTTTACAGAGCGCTGCCATATTTTCATTAATGTAACGTTAAACTGTCAAACAAACTGTCAGGAGTTCGGCGTATTGTTACCATAAAGACAATAGAACTCTCATCAGAGACCTTCGCAGAAGTATAAATGCGAAACGTCGTGCGAAGGGTCGTGCGAAGAAGTATAAATCAGGCTTAAGGTTTAACTACACTCTGTGACCACTTCAGTAGGTATGCCTGCTCATTGACGCTAATGGTATTCTCCTACGAACTGAATCATGTGGCTGCATCCCAATATATAAAGCATGTAGACATGATGAATAGATTTAGGTGTTGTTCCACAAAACATTACAGTGGAATAGACACTTGATCAAAGTGACTTTGATCAGGATATGATTGTAGGGGCCAGGTGTGCTGGTTCCAGCATCTGACAAACTGGCCTCATGAGACTGTCAGACACTGCAGTCTCTAGAGTTTACAAAAATAGTGCAATTAAAAAAGAAACATCCTGTGAGTTGTAGTCCTGTGGGCAAAAACACCTTTTTAATGAGAGAGTTCGTCGGAGGATAAGGGGCAAACTTGTTCAAGCTTGCAGCAACGCCTCAAATGCTCAAATAACCGCTGCTTACAACAGTGGAATGCAGAATACAACACGTTTCTGAACACAACACATTGAAGCTGGAAGCTGTTGGGCTACAGCAGCTAAAGCCTCCACATTATTCCACTCCTGTCAGCCAAGAACAGGCTAATATGAGGCTACGGTGGGCCAAACTGGAAGATTAAAGATTGGAAAAATGTTCCCTGGGTTGACAAACCTTGGTTTATTCTGCAATGTGTAGATGGTTGGGTCTGAATTTGGCATAAACAGCATGAATCTATCCTTCCTTGCGTCAACAGTGCAGGCTGGTGGTAGTGGTCTAATCGTGTGGGGAGTGTTTTCTTGGCACACATTAGGCCCCTTAGTACTGTACCAATTGAATGCAAGAGCATTCCTAAGCAATGTAGCCGACCATCTACGTCCCTGTTTGGCCACAGTCTACCCTTTTTCAAAATGATGCTTCCTGCAAGATAGAGAGCTATGTCACAAAGCATGTGTTGTCTCAAGCTGGTTCCGTGACTGAATTCAGTTTACTTCAATTACCTGTTTCCCCAGATATCAATTCAGTACCGCACCTTTGCGATGAGGTGGAATGGGAGGTTTGCAGCATGAATGTGTGGCTGAAAGATCTGTAGGAACAAATGGACCAAAATCGGCATGGACCAAAGTCCCTAAGAAGTGTGTCTAGCACCTAGTTTAGTCCATGCTGCAAAGAATTCAGACTGTTCTGGAGGCAAAGAGGGTCTTACCCGGTACTATATAGGTGTATTTAATAAGGTGGCCACTGAGTGCATATTATGTAATGTGTTGGTAGACATTTAAGATTGCTGGTTGAATCATACCAAAATAGTATATAGTCACTCTTAATTCTTGCCATCAGCTGGTTCATTTGTCTGTCCAGGAAGCAAGTTTTACCCAATTGTTTTTATTTCACATGGTCTGCTGTGAATACATAAAACTTGTGACTATGTAAAGACCTTCTTGCACTCCTAAACATGATTTCTTTACTGGAGGCTTGCCTCAGCTGTGAATGTTGCGTTTTTAAAGCCTCCGTTTGGTTGTGAGGTTCCTTTAGAAGTGACCATGTGATTTTCATCTGTGTTTTTCTGAATAAATGAGGAAAAGCTGAAAACCTATTCCTGTGTTTTATTAGCAGAGCTACAACTTCTGTGACTTTAAGAATGCACTTTGATACACTCTCATGCAACAGTGGTGCCAGGGACAAATGCACTAGGTTTAGTTGTTTTATTTTTCTACATTATCTTCAAGTAAGTAAGACTGTCTTCTGAAATGCATGCATGCTGCTTATTTTCACTGTGCAGTCCACCACCTGAGCTATTGCAGTTGCTATGCCAAAAGTGTTGTAGCACTTGGTGTGCGTAGATAGTAGACACTCAACCAACCAGAGGAATCATTGCAACAATGTGGGGATTTCCCTGCCAACCAACATCCACATATGTAAAGTCAGGTAATAGGGTGTTGGATGCTTTTCAAATGGTACAGGCAAACCAGGTATGCCCTGCCACAGTATGTCAAAACAAGAGCCAAGCACTTGTTTTTTATTCGTTTTTTTTTTTTTTAACTATCGCATAATTTTAGAGTGACAGCTAAAATGATTGCCTCTTGGCTAAACTCTTTATATTGTTGACACAAGTACTGAGCTGTGAGCTCCAAAAAATTTGGTTTGGCTGGGTATACCTCTGTTTACCTGTCCCACCTTCCCACGCTGAGCAGATTGATTGCACGAGCTCGTTCCATTGGAATGTGCTGAAGCTGAACTGGCACCGGGAAAAGGGACATAGTAGGGGTTAGTAACCTGGCCCCAGGGTTCTATGCCCCCAGAGGGAGGGGCAAGGGGCACCTGTGCACACTGCTGCCCGAGCTGCCGCAGTGGCGTTCCCCAAGGTGGCTAGCTGACCCTGAAACTGCTGGCACAGTTCCACCTCCACCTCCACCTCCTCCTTCCACTGTGCCGGGTTGGGCCCGTACTGAGGTGGTGTGTTTCTCAAGCTGTTAAAGGAGCACCAGTCTTAAGGCTGGCTGCCCCCCCCCCCCCCCCCCCCCCCCCACACACACTCTTCTTTGCAGCTCTATATCCAGTTTGTGAGCCTCTGCGCTCACTTACCAGATCATTGACCCAGGCTGTCAGTACACTTGGTGCAATGGCTCCTACAGCTCACAGCAGCAAATCCCCTTCAGCTCACCGAATTTCAACTGATAGTCATTCATTTGCTACACCCGGCCCCTGGCCCATGCTGACGTTGGCAGAATTGCGTGCACGCTCTCAGGCCGCCCACACCGTTCTTCCAGCTCCCTCTGTAGGAAGCGAACGGCGTGCCATTGCACTCTGGTTAGCTGCACCTCCCACCACACTGCCCCTTCCGAAATGAAATTGACCTGCTGCTCTCCTGGGGATCCCTGCGCTTTAAGAGTAGCCTGCACCAGTGCCCGCCACCACAAAAACGTCATGGTTCCCGCCCTCTCCCAAAAAACATTGGCAACCATGCAGCGTCGGTTCTAGGCACAGGCAACATAGGCGGAAAACGAAGGGAAAAAATGTCAGTAATGAAAATTTTGGCTGCATCCGTGATAGTCGGCGATCTGGCTGCCGCCTCAGACAGGCAGGCGCCATGACTGCACTCAGGGGGCTCATGATAATCGGGGAAAACGACCAAAACACAAAAATATAGGAGGAGTCAGGAGTTGTGAGCTCTCTCACTCTAGCCTTTCTTTCTGCCTTCCCTTGCAACAAAACCACTAACCTGACGGTCACTCGCATTCGATCCAGATACATATCGGAGTGCGTGTGTATATATGCATACAGTTCTGAAGGAACTCTGTGATGCTCAAGAAGTGTTTTCAGCACCTCCTGGAATCCATTGCTCAATGCATTCGGGCTCTCCTGGAGGCAAAAGGGGGTCTTTCCCAGTGCTAGAGAGGTGTACCTAAGTGGCCACTGAGGGTATGTAAACTCAAGACTAGCTCATTGATAAAGTTTTGCATCTACTAAATATAATAGATATAAACTTTATATACCTTTGGTCTACTGTAGAAATATGTCATTTCCAGCTTCTTGCACAACTCTCCAGTGTGAGTTGCAATTTGATGGCAATGTCCCAACTGGTCTCTATCCAACACATCTGCAAACATTATGCCTTTTATGGAAATTTACGGTTGTGCATGTCTGTATAAAAAAAGGTGCTCAAAACGATTTGCCCACTAACTCACAGACACAGAGAGGAAAGGTAGGCAGCTTTGATTGGTTACTCATTCCATTCATTTTTTAAAATTTTGTATTTGCATGCATTTTATGTGGCACTGCACAATGCAGACCGTAACAGAATATGAAAGGTTTCAATGAGTATTCAGTGATGTCATTCTGTTTAGAGAAAGAATATTTTTCATTGCAGAATGCATTTTGCAGGCATTCAAATTTGTCAAGTTCTCACAATTACATGGATGTAGAAGATAAATAATAGGCAAATTAGCATTGTGAAAAGTATATATTTGTTGAATTAGATAAAATAGTGTTAGGACCCAGCTTCTTCCCGTGGAGTCAAAGTCAGGACAATCCAGGAACTCATCAAGACAACAAACACTTTACTGAAGAAAGTAAAAGTTTATTGTAATCACAATGCTCTTTTCTTTTTTTTTGTCCAATTTGGATTTCTTAAGCACACTCAGGCTGCAATGCTGAGGACAGTGTCTGCTGCAACAAACTCCCCTGTTGATTCAGGCGAGCATAAAGCAAACATTAGCTCTCTCCAAAGCATGAAATTTCAGCCGCTGCTTCTTATCAAAGTTCATTTTGCAAGTTGAGCCACATGCACCTTGAACTAATGTACTTGTTGTACGTTGCTCTGGATAAGAGCGTCTGCTAAATGCCTGTAATGTAATGTAATGTAACATGCAGGCAGGAGGAGCTGAAGGAAGACACTTCATGTGCAGTGTAACAGACCTAATTGTGGGCGCTGATAGACCCAGTGGGGGTTGATCGATGGTGTGCGATGAGACCCTGTCGTTCCGGCCAGCAGAAACCCTTTCATGTGTGCGCTAAAGCAGAGCCAACAGGGCTCCACCCTCATGGGCTAACAAACAACAGCTGGCACTGGCACGGTTTAGAAGCCATGCTGGACCGTGGAGACTATTCTTGCGCTAGAACAGTGTCTTAACAGGATGCTCCACCCAACAACCCCAACGTGACAAATTCTGAAATTTTTAATAAAATTTTTTTTTTTTTTTTAACTTTTGTCAGAATTTCCTTTGCTTTGTTTTAAACGCTTTTCTGGCAACCCCGTTTGACTCCCGTGTTCCATGTCTCATTGTGTAACTCTCTGTGTCTGCAGACAGCATGGTGCGCCGTGTAGCAGTGATTGGGGCTGGACCCGCAGGCTTGTCCAGCATAAAAAGTTGCCTGGAAGAGGGACTGGAGCCAGTGTGTTTTGAAACCAGCGATGATATTGGGGGATTGTGGAAGTATAAGGTAGGGCCAACAATTTACTCAAACCGGTCATCATTACCGTCATTGTTATTTTGGTTTGTGAACAATAAAGCTTGTGTGGGAATGCAGGTGTGGGCAGATAAGGATGTTCTGGTTTTATCTTTCATTCATTTTTGTATGTTAAGCTGCAAATAAGACAGCCAGAAAACTTTTCAAAATTTTGAAAAGTGCAATAATTGAACCGATACAGGTGTCCTGGTTCTGATGAAGGTGTTAGAATCTTATTAGTTTAGATTAGAATTATTAGATTTGGATTAGATTTGGCATTATCACATGGAATTTTGTATAAAGCACGGGGCCCACAGGGATTTAACTTACTTGCACCACATTCAACGTTCTGATGTGATCTCCATAGGCACTGAATTTGTACATTTACTTGATTAATCATATAATTTGCAGATAATTGTGTCCCTAATAATATAAATTTATTTTCACACATGGAGAGGAAAACAGAAAAAAAAACTCTTGGAGAGACCAAGTGCACCAGTATCTGCCTGGTGCACTGCATACAGATGAATTAAACATATTCGGCATTTTGCAGTTTATCTGCGCACATATACAACAACAAGGGGGAATCAACTGTTAACAGGGCACAAGAAAGCTTTTAGTGGCAGATACATGTCATCCATGCTTTTTTGAGTGCAAAAACTCCACTAAAAAAATTGAGTAATTTCAAATTGCACGCATTTCTCAATAAGCATGTAATAATTGGTGGGACAATCCCCTCTGCAAAACAACTTAGAAATATGTACAGCCACACGGGCTGCTGAAGTGCATAAACAAAATGTAAAGGAACTGATCTAGTCTGTTTTTAATGTGTCATATGGTGCAGGCAAAGTTTTGCATATTTTGTTTTGCAATCAATTAAAAAAAAAACTGTAGCATTACTCATAACAGCACATTTATTTAATCATGTTATTTTGTCTTTGCAGGAGGTTTCTGAGCCCAACAGGGCGAGTATCTACAAGTCCCTGACCATCAACATCTCCAAGGAGATGATGTGCTACAGTGACTTCCCCATCCCAGCAGATTACCCCAACTACATGCACCACTCTCGCATCCTCCAGTACTTCCGTCTGTACGCTGAGCACTTCAAGCTGCTGCGGCACATCCGCTTCCAGGTGACCGACCAGCGCAGCGCTTGCTCACAGCTCCAGATGTGCTACATCTGAATCTGTCCCCCAAGTGCGAGGGACAGACCTGGGTCAAATACGTATTTGTTTTGGATTCAAATACTTTTAGTCTGTGCTCTATTGATCTTGCCTGGTGTAATTGAGCCTGCCTAACATGAGCCAGAAGGCGGGGTTCGCACTTTTTGAGAGTATTTCATTGGTTCCAAATACACCAGACAAGATCAGTAAAGCGCAGAAAAGTATTTGCAATCCGAAACAAAGGCGTATTCGACCCAGGTCTGGCGAGGGACGACTCAATTATCGTCGTCCGTTGTGTTTCAGACCAACGTTCGGAGCGTCAGGCAAAGGCCCGACTTCGCTCGATCGGGGCAGTGGGAGGTGGTGACGGAGAATCGGGAGGGGCAGGAGGAGAGGCACGTCTTTGACGCTGTGATCGTCTGCTCTGGACACTACTCATATCCCCACATGCCCCTGAAGGACTTCCCAGGTTACAACGCTATTGCTGTTGCGATAACGTGAAAATTACGTGTGAATCCATGTCAGTGATCTTCAGGACGATTAGAACTCACCCTTCTGCCTGTCTTGGGTGAGCTTTCTGAAATGGGCAGTGCGGAATGACTTACTCTCACGTTGTGTGTTGCAGGGATTGAGAGCTTTGAAGGGAAAGTCTTCCATAGCTGGGATTACAAAGGCCCAGAGGACCTCCACGGGAAAAGGATCGTGGTGATTGGAATTGGGAATTCAGGCGGTGACATCGCAGTGGAGTCCAGCAGAGTTGCAGAGCAGGTGAAAAAAAGAAAGAAAGAAAGAAAGAAAGAAGCAAAGAAGGAGAAATCCTGAATCTGGAAAATATTCCATAAAGCAATGCGAACAGATTAAGAAATGCTTAAAGGGGTGCCACTTCGTGCACAGATATGAAAATGCGAGGGCGCTCAGGTGAGAATGCTTCCCTCCTGCAGGTGTACGTGAGCACTCGCAGGGGTGCGTGGGTCATACGCATGGTGTCGGACAACGGGCTGCCCGTGGACATGAAGTACAACACCCGGTTCGTCCACATCCTCTTCCAGCTGCTCCCGATCAATGTTCTCAACTGGATCGGGGAAAATAAGCTGAATGCCATGTACGACCACACCATGTATGCCTTGAAGCCAAAGCACAGGTAAAGGAGGAGTTTTCTGACATCTGATTGTGAATTTCTATCTTGTATTCCCAGAACAAAACCAGAATGCAGATGAAACAATGCAATGGTTAGTTAGATAGAGTATGTATAATAATTATTATTTCTAAATGGCAACATGAAACCTAATGTTTTGACAGAAACTTTCTCAAGGGAGTGCTGGGTGTTTTTTTATATTCCCACAAAGATAAAAACTAACAGCACGTCAAGATTAACAGCTTGTCCCTAATTAATAACAGAATTTGTAATAGATTGAAAACTGAAGGGATAATGACACTTGATCTTCTACACTCAGAAGTCTCTTTCTGAGGGCATCTGCCCTGTGTATATATTTGGTGCCACAGAAAAGAGGATTTATGGTTTGCATGATCAATAAATACAAGAATTGATCCATCACCCCCACAGGCTATTTAGTCAGATCCCAGTGATCAATGATGAGCTTCCGGGAAAAATCCTGTCGGGCGCTGTGGTGGTGAAGCCCAACGTGAGGGAGATCCGAGGCTCCAGCGTAGTGTTCGAGGACGGGACTGTGGTGGACAAAGTGGACGTGGTGGTCTTTGCCACGGGCTACAATTACGACTTCCCCTTCCTGCCCCCATCTGTCATGGCTAAGTCAGGCCACAGAGTGGCGCTGTACAAACACGTGTTCCCCCCCAGCCTCGAGCACCCCACGCTGGCTGTGGTGGGGTTCATTCACGCACTGGGGGCCATCATGCCTCAGGCAGAGATGCAGGCACGTTGGGTGGCCAGAGTCTTCAAAGGTAAGACCTTCGATGGTAATTGCAAGAGATCATTTTTTGAAAGTCTGCAAATTCTGCTTTGTGATGAAATTTATTTTTCTAATTAAAGTCAGGATCATTTTAACCCTCGTATAGGACTTGTAGATCATTATTTTTTTACATCCAAGTCCTGAATTGTTTGTGTAGTTCTGAGAAGAACGTAACAAAAGTCTTGAAGTGACAAAAGTCTTTTTGTGCTTTCACAGGTTTGAAGAAGCTTCCATCCAAGAAGGTGATGCTAAAGTCGGTTGAGAATGACACAAAGAACATGGAGAAAAAGTGAGTTTGCCAGCGTTTTTTATGAGTTTAAACATTAATGTGAGATGGGGTAAAGAGCACAAAAAATCGCCTCTTAAGCAGTCAGCTAACCTCAATCCTTACACTCTTACTTCCAGCTATATTTGTTCCAAGCTGGTCCCGCTTCAGGTGGACTTTGTCACCTACATGGACGACATAGCAGGCGAGATCGGAGCACGCCCCAGCCTGCTCTGGCTCCTCGTCACCGACTTCCCGCTGTTCAAGTGGGTCCTGATGGGCCCGGTCTCGACTTACCAGTATCGGCTCACGGGACCCGGGAAGTGGTCGGGGGCCCGGCACGCCATCTTCACCCAGTTCGACCGCATGTACCAGCCTCTCAGGACCCGTCAGGTAGACGACAAGCCTGGATGCTCCGTGGCGGGGCGCCTGTTCAAATGGAGCGTGACCGCCGCTTTGGGGGCCTCCGCCGCGTACTACCTGCACCTTCACCCCCCGGCTGCCCTTCGTACCCTGCTCTCCACCCTTAAAACTGACAGGGTCTGAATCCCGCTTTCAGTCTGCGTAGCCGGTACTCGACCATTTAACGTGTAAATCAGTTCTACTAACTCCCCAGTCTTACCTGACCCGAAACCTGAGCCATCCTGAAACTGCTGCTTCCGACCACATAGTGGTAATGATTGGTGGGACCACATGATGGTGGTGAAACTTTTCTGAATGGACATGCATCAGTCATTCTCTCATGCTGTGAAGTTATTATTTATTATTGGGACCAAAGGATAATACCATTGTTGATCATTGTCTGATCCTGTGTAATTCTGCTTTATAAACATAAAAATTGAAAAAACATAATTGGATTTTGTCCATGCATTTGTTTGTGTTCAACATGTTTTTGTCACAGATACTACAGTACATCCATTGCAAAGTGCACATCCTTTACACTGCTAAGCATGTTTCAAATCAATAAAATATGGTGTCTAGAAATTTTAATGAAAATGTCTTATGATTATATTTCTGAAAAATGTATTTTGATTGGATTTAGTAACCAAATATTTTTTAAATTATTTGCACATTGAAATTGGCTTCTCAGTTATAGGAAAACATAATCCAAAACACAACAGTCATCAACGAATAAGTGTGTTAGTACACTAAAGCTGCTGGAAAGCTCTAAATAGTCCAAAATGATGAGACTGAGATGGGACCTCCAGTCACATACTGACCGTGCATTGGGCCTAAGTAGTATTAATTGTTTATATGATGCATACTGATAAGTGATTGATTACATTCAGTCAAAAGTCAACAGCATTAACTATAGCAATTTGGTCTTTTGACCAAATAAAATAATTATTGATTTCACATGGTGTTCTAATGCCAATAGAGAGGCAAATCATTTTACTGAAGACAACATTTACATTCGCTGTTGTTGATTATGAATTCAACATTTACGATGTAGGACTAGGAAACATTTAATTTTGCAAAAATGTACTTAAGTAAGTTTAGGAAGTATATATTGTATATTGCTTTTATAGTGTTTTGTTTATATGCTACATGTTTTAATAGCATAATTACTTTCACAGATGTTTCAGGAATTAAAGGAACAGCTCTCAACAAACCTTGAAATCTTTCCATTCTCTGTGCCTACACCTTTAAATCTCTCTGAACTCCTCTCAGGAGCATACACACAACGGCAGCAAAAACAAACAATTATTTCCGGCACAGAGCATACACTATGCAATGACATTTCCTTCAAGTGCCAAGGGGGGGAGAGGTTAGCTATGTCCTGTTTATGTGAAAGCTATTGCGAAGAGGTGAGTTTTTAGATGTTTCTTAAAAATGGAGAGCCTTACGGATATGGAGAGCGAGCGTGTTCCAGAGTTTGGGTGCTGCACAGGAGAAAGCCCAATCACCAAGAGTGGAGTGGCGAGATGGGAGGATAGTTAAAAGTCTTGCAGAGGAGAAGTGGAGGAAGGGAATGAGTGTGTAGTCCAGGAGCAGGTCAGTAAGACAGGCTGGAGCTATGCCATGGAGTGCACTGTAGGTTAGCAGGAGGGTTTTTAATTGTTTTCAGCATTTCACTGGTAGACAATGTATTTTGTACAGGATTGGAGAGACGTGATCATATTATTTTGTGTGGGTCAGTAAACCTGAAGCATTTTTGGACTAATTGAGGCTTGTTGATTGGTCTGACGGGGGTACAGTTACAGAAATCCAGCCAAGACGTAACAAAGACATGGATTAGAGCTTCTGTGGAGGAATAAGGCAAGGTGGGCCTGAACTTTGGTATGTTGCGGAGATGGAAAAATGCAGGTGACTTGTTTTATGTGAGGTTCAAATGATGGAGTGGAATCAAGGATGCCACCAAGGCTCTTTACATGAGTGAAAGGTGAAATAGGAAAACCATCAATAGGGCTGGCAAAGTTTGGGGTTTCGGTTAATGTAGATTTAGACCCCATACGCAGATTTGTCACCATTAAGTTTTAGGAAATTATGGGTCATCCAAATTCTAATGTCCTGCAGACAGTTGATGAGATAAATGCAGAGGAGGGTTTGGAACCTATAGAAAGCTGTGTGTCATCAGTGTAGCAGTGAAAACTAACACCATGACAACGCATGATCTGACCCAGTGGTAGTAGATAAATAATGAAGAGGAGAGGACCAAGCACTTAACCCTGTGGAACTGTCAGGCTTTGGCAAGTTAGGACCCAAGTGCAGAGTAAAACACAAGAAGCTCAAGAGGTAAGTATTAAATAAAGACTTTACTTTCCAAAAAAACCACCTACATCTTACATCGCAAAACCGGAACGGAACTCATTGGACAAATGTTTAATAGGCAATTCTATTGCCTATTTGATATTTGCTTTACTTTTGTGCTAATATCTGGGCAGTATTTATCGATATCGTCATTTTGCATGTTGGAAGACTGAGGCACTCATTTTGTGGTTTTTATTTTATCTGGTAAAGTTACCAAAGTACCTGAACACCCCCATAAATTAAACCAAAGAAATCGGGTGTTATGTTCTCCACCTCTTTGCTTTAGGCATTAATGTCGGGCGTCAGGAGCAGCCCCAGCGGACTCCTGCCACCTAACAATGTTTTTTTTTCTGTCCAGGAACCCACCCACCACCAGGAGATCAGGACAAGGCAGGTAAAAGGTAAACTTTCATTTGTTTGTTAATTCATAAAAACAGAGCACGCCACAATCTCGCACCAACCCCGCCCTTCCTACCTCCCCCCGCCTTCCTTCATCACTCTCCCACTCTGGCCCTCCCCTCCCCTCTCCTTCTACGGAGCCCCGACGCAGGTAAGAGCGACACACCCCTCACACGCCACACGCTCCTAAGCCGCTGGGGTTCCCCTCCCACGTGCCTCCTTAACCCTGCAAGCTCGTTAGGGCAAACACGAAACAGCTGAACCACGCCCCCCAACTCCCGCGACCGGCGAAACGGCTTACGCCCCAATCTGCATGTGCACCCAGACCCCAATAATCAATCCCCCAGCGAATCTGGCGCAGCTGTCAGGCTGCCTCCTGACATTAACATCACTTCTTGTTTGGCAGCATTCCTGTCTTCATGTGAGGTACAAAGGCATCCATTTTGGAGTTGTGTTAAACAACTCAGACAACGGCCAACTGTACTACCCCTTTCTTTTCGTTACAGGAATCCACCCACCACAGAATAAGGCAAGTTGAAAGCATACTATGCAGGATTATAAAATAACTATGCTAAGACATATCTATGATGGCAAGCTCAGTCTTTATGCACTTTTGCTGAGTTTGTGCACCTTTCACCTGTATTTATTATTCAAAAATGTGTTCAGGGTCGTTTCTGGGTGTAGCACTCTTTTCTGTGTGGGGAGGGGTGGGTGTGGCTACAGAGCCTGTGGTTTGGGATCAAATTCCAGCAAAGTGTTTGTTGCTCATTCGCTGCTGCAAGGCTGATACAAAAAAGCCTAGATACAGCGAAGCAAAAAAGATTAGTGGACCGGTGGTTGCGCGATGAGAGGTCATGAGTTGGAGTACATCCGAGAACAGTTTGCATGGGTTGGAGACGCATGCACTGATCTTAGACTGGAAAAATGAGGCCTTAGCCAATGTGTTGGCAGATGTGAAGGCTGCCAGCAAGGTGTGATATGAGGTCAGGTCATCAGAGGATCTGGATTTTCTCCACTTCCTCTCTGCAGCCCGTAGCAAGGTTCTGCTGGAGCGTAGTGATTCAATCAGCCTCGGGCTGGGGCGTGATGATCGTTCTGGTTTGGAGACAAGAGGACAAAGTGAGTCAAGCGGCTGGGAAAGGCATGAGTTGAAGGTGGAGGTAGCAGGGTCAACAGGCAGGTTAAAGAATGACAACAGTCCACAAACAACAGCATCAAAAAATGAACATCTAAAAACATCTAAAAACATTACAGTATGAAAACAAAATACAAAAGCTTTACATGTTTCTATTGTTTGGGATTTATTATAACATACATTCAGAATGACACATAAGCACAAGTGGGGGGGGGGGGGGGGGTAATTGTGCCCCTGCCTCATATGACAGTTTGTCTAACAGAGAAGGGGACCATGTGAGCAGTAGCAGGGAAATCCCGCATTCCCCCTGTCAATTTGCACCCTACCTATTCCCCAGTAACTGTCTATTCCCCCCTTTACAGACACTCCCAATATCCCCCTCCCATTTATAGGCAAGACAAGTTTATTTGTACAGCACCTTTCATACACAAAGGCAATTCAAAGTGCTTCACATAGATACAGAATAAGACACAATAGATACCTGGGAGCTTCAGCCCAATCGAACAGAATGCGAATCCTGACATAAAATTCTTCTGTAGTTGCACTCAGGGTAATATCAAATCATGATACATTTAGTTCTGGCTAATTGAAAACAACATGACTTGTTTAGAACTCCTTAAAGTGATTTGCACGCCCATGGATAGAGCATTTATATTTACAGCTTGCATTTTATTAATATTTAAGCTGGTCTTGCTGGTCACTGCAGAGCAAAGTCCATGTTGGGATCTTATGCCATTTCTAACGATGAGGTGCAGGTTAAGCACTCACATACAACATTAAGACTACTTACTGGCTCGTCAGAAAGAAGTAAGTGAGCAAGCTGAATTTCTCTATTTATTTTAATATGTGAATTATACGTTCACATCTTCTTGTTGCACGAGTTACTCATTCCCCTAGTCAAATATAATATTACAACAGAAATGTTGGATCAAACATGGGTTATATATTAATTAAAAGGTGAAAAAACCACACCAAGTATAACTAACTTGCTAACTACAACAAAACCTATCCCAGTTTTTTCCTTTTTTGAATGACTTTCTGTGAACTCTAAGATATGGAGTATGTAACAGAAATGCACTGTATGTGTTTTTAGATAGTCCTTAGATAAGCTTTTGGAAATTGTTTATTCCGTGTATCAGCCCAGCAGACACCATGACCCGCCGTGTAGCAGTGATTGGGGCAGGATGCTCAGGACTGGCCTGTATCAAGTGCTGCCTGGATGAGGGGCTGGTGCCTGTCTGCTTCGAGAGCGGGGATGACATCGGGGGAATGTGGAGGTACAAGGTGAGATCAGCCATTAAATCAGCTTGCGCAAGAACACTAGGTTGATCATTGCAGACGAAGTTATACTTTGTCTGCTGCTCACTCGCCTACCCTTTCACTCATCTTTTGTTCTTCTGGCTCCAGGAGAGGCCTGAGCCAGACCATTGCAGTATCTACCGCTCCCTCATTACCAACACCTCCAAAGAGTTCATGTGCTTCAGCGACTTCCCCATGCCGGACCATTACCCAAACTACCTGCACCACTCGCAGCTGCTGCAGTACCTGCGCTTATACGCAGCGCATTTTGACCTCCTGCGGCACATTCGCTTCCAGGTGACCGCACAACAGCCTGCCTCTGCCGGCAAGATGTCTTTCTCTTGCATTTCTCACTGAGAATGAAGGCTGATCATGTCATACTGAAAATCCCTCTTCTAAAGAACTTTCACCTCGATTTCCACACGTTTAGCCAAACATCATGTTGGACATCAGCGCCATCTGCTGTCCAAAAATAAGTGTAACATTAAATATAACACTTTACTGTGTACGACAGTGTTATGTCTACCTTATGCCTTAAGGGTCCAGCGTTACCATAACATGATCAAAGAGACTTGGTGTAGCAGCTCACTTGGTCACATATCAAAACATATTTGTTCATACTCCATTTGGTTGCCCTAAGACATGATCCCACAGTTACAATAGAGCCACCTTGCTCTGCAGCAACAAGTTCTATGTCTCTTTATTTCAGACCACTGTCTGCTGTGTGAAGGAGGGGCCTCAATTCTCTCATTCTGGCCAGTGGGAAGTGGAGACTAAGAACGGAGTCGGTGACAAAGAGAGGCACATCTTTGATGCTGTTCTGGTGTGTACAGGACATTTTACCCGTCCTGCCATGCCACTTGAAGACTTCCCAGGTGACAATTTCTTATTGAATAAAAGATGGAAGAACTTAGGGACCCATGGGCACATGACATGAGTTAAAAACAAGTGAATGCCACGCAGTCACTGAAGATACATGGCTGTTGACGGTTGTTTTGTTAATGTGCATATCTCTATGCAAACTATGGATAGAGATATGCACATTAACATAGCAATTCATTTCACAGATACGACTTGGTGGAGCATCAAGTGTATCAAAGCAATGTGCGATCAAATCATTGTTCAATTTGGTTCATATTCATTTCTTCCAGGTTTTAGGGGGATGTCTGTGATGGGGGGATGCGATTATACAAACCTTCTTATAAATCTGAGAATCTGATCGGGGCGAGTTTTTTTTTTTCATAAATGAAACGGCATATCATAGGAAATGAACCTATCTCCTAGCCTGGGTTGGTAATGGAGAAACATTGAATTTGATTCCGTAGGCGTAGAGACCTTCGAGGGAAAGTGTTACCACAGCTGGGAATACAGGCACCCGGATGCCCTCCAGGGTAAGAGGGTTGTTGTGGTGGGGATCGGTAACTCTGGAGGGGACATTGCTGTGGAGATCAGCAGGGCAGCGCGGAAGGTAAGGAAAGCCTTCTGTGGCTTGCATTTGAACACTGCATATCACGATGAACCTATAGCTGTACACCCACCATCCTCCAAGTGGACAGAATGGTTTTTACTCAGACACTGCTAGTCATACACTGTACAACAGCACGCTTGTTTTCCCAGTGTTGAAAATTTATTTTTTTTATTGCACAGAAAGTATTGTAATGTATAAATGCTACGTTTAAAGTCTTTATATAGAGATGGATTTGCAAATGGGACCTTCAATTATTAATGCATTTTAAATGCGGCAAACTGTACCCATGTTGGAATGCGGTCTTGGTAATTCTTTTCTCTCAGTTATCAACCCTGTTCATGAGTCAGTCACGAAACAGCCTTGCCAGCAGGCTTGTACTTATCATGTGTTAAAATAATTAGATGTTCCTTCCACAGACCTTCCTCAGCACGCGTCAGGGCGCCTGGGTCATAGGTCGCATGTCTGACGGAGGGCTCCCGGTAGATATGACAATGATCACCCGCTGCAGGAGTTTGCTTATGCACTTTTTGCCCAAAGCCTTGGTACACTGGGCAGGGGAGAGGGGTCTGAACCAGAAGTATGACCATAGGCTCTACGGCCTGCTTCCCAAGCACAGGTAACACACAGGAATTCAGTCTGCTTCTCACTCCCAGGTACACCGGGGTGAATCTAGCCATTACGTAATTCGATTCGCCCCATTGCAGATTACTGGAGGGCAGGACTCTCATCAATGATGACCTTCCTGGCCGCATCCTCTCGGGGGCATTGGTCATGAAGCCTCACCTCCAGGGGTTCCGAGGCTCCAGTGTGGTTTTTGAGGATGGCACCGTGGAGGACCAGATTGAAGCTGTGGTCTTCTGCACGGGCTACAACTACTCTTTTCCCTTCCTTCCTTCCTCCCTCTTTCAAGGCCATGGGCATGAGCTGACGCTGTATCACCATGTCTTCTCGCCCACCCTAAAGCACCCCACTCTGGCTATAATGGGCCTAGTGAGCGCCAGAGGGCCCTTCATGCCTGTAGTGGAGATGCAGGCTCGCTGGGCAACTAGAGTGTTCACAGGTGACCTTACCTGCTACCTTCACAAACTCAAACTAAAACTAGCACTAAACAGTAGTGTATATTTGAAAAAGTAATCTAAAGCTGGAATTATATATTGAATTATTTATATATATATATATATATATATATATATATATATATTTATTTTATTTTATTTTTTTCTTGTAGGGCTGAACCAACTTCCACCAAAAAAAACAATGCTGAACATGATTGAGACTGAAAGGAAAAGATTTTTGAAAAGGTACTGGATTCAAGAAAGATATCTTCCAAAGCTTTATTAATATATGCAATATTATCCATCCCTGATTTAACCTTATTGATTCTGTCCTGCCAGTTATCCTTGTCCCAAGCTTGCAGCTGTCCAAGTGGATTACATCACTTACATGGATGAACTGGCGAAGGAGGTGGGGGTGCGGCCCAACTTCCTGGGCCTGCTGCTGCGAGACCCTCGTCTGGGTCTGAGTGTGCTGCTGGGTCCCTGCACCCCGTACCAGTACCGGCTGCGTGGACCGGGACGGTGGGCGGGGGCTCGCCAGGCCATCCTCACGCAGTGGGAGCGGGTGGCCAAACCCATGAAGACGCGCCCTGTACCAGAGCCCCGACCCTCTGCCGCGCCTCTGTTGCTCACTGTTTCTTGTGCTGCCCTGCTGCTCACTGCCGTCTACTCTCAACGCAAAACCCCTGCCGTCCTGCTGGATCCTGCAGCCGTCCTGAACAGACTCTGCTCCCTACCAGGGATCATGTGGAAGATGTGCCCCTGCCTGAAACTATGAACACGGGATTAAACTTAGCTTTGGTTAGAGCAGTGGTCTCCAACCCTGGTCCTGGAGAGATACAGGGTCTGCTGGTTTTCATAGTGACTCTGCACTTCATGAATCAATCAGAGCAGTTGATTACACAGTTTACTCAACTGACCTGGTGTCTTGGGTCTCAACTGGGCGCTGATTTTATGGAAAAAACAAAAACCAGCAGACCCTGTAGCTCTCCAGGACCAGCGTCCACTGGAGACCACTGGGTTAGAGAGTGCAGAGTGCCAGTGGAGCTCGAGCGCGTGTGACTGTAATTGGACTGGAGCAGTGAGCAGGTTTTCCGAAATGTGGAGTGCTGGCGTGTCCAGTACAGCTCAAGTGACACAAGCCTTCTCTGGAATTATCGCTTACGTTCTGGGTGTCACGTAAAAGTCCGGACAATGGTAGTTAGCCAATGAGGCGATAAGATGTTTCTATAATGTTTGACTTGGGTGAGAACTGTGTTTTGTTGTTGATATTTTGGTGAATCATTATTGAAAAATAAAGGCTCACATTGAGGACATACAGTAGTTGTAAAAGCAACTTTCTTTTTCCAAGGGATAAACAAATAAACACCCAAATAAGAATGATGTTTTTTGAATCGGCTAGGTTTTCTAAAGACATGACAGCATGGACACCGCTGTTTATTGTTCCTCTGTAATGTACTGCAATTGACACATACATAATTTTTTTGTAATGTCCTCATTTTTGAGAATGTGAGATGTTAGATTTTTGGCTGGACCGCAACAGCGGGGCCAGCCCTACAAACGCAAATGTCTGTGACTGAGTGATGAAGTTACACCATTGGTCAGCCGAGTCATGAAGTTACACCACTGGTCGTCTGGTCCAGCCATATACTAGGTTTTGACCTGGTCTTGTTTCTAAAAGTTATTACAACTGCTACAGGTGGGTTATTACGCTGCATCTTATTTTATGTCTTTTGGAAAAAAATAATCTGATGAGATCCTCACTTAAGCCCTGTTTGATGTGTTTATTCGTTTATATAATGGCTTACAGCTACAAAAGGCTAGAGTAGCCTAATGTTAGATCATCTAGTGGTACCATGAAATGTGCGACCTTGAGCAAGAGTAAGAAGGCATATTCAATAGATTAACTCCATTCTGTTGAATGTAATAATGGTTTTATCATTGGAACTTTACATTTCAAAATTTCAGACACTCGGAAAAGTCCTTATTGCCAGCAGCCTCACACTGCCTGTGATGTTTCAAAGAGGTCCAAAAGAAAACAAGCGAACTACACGTCGCTTTTAATCCCCTCGGCTAACTTCAGCTGACGCCACTTAGGAATCAATCAGTCCCATAGTTAACCAGCCGTGTCGGCTTTGCGTTTTGTTTCGCGGTGTCTGGACTTATTCACTTGCTAGGTCCGCAGCCACCCCCACCCCTCCCGACACAGAAATCAGCGCCAGAAGCGTCCCAAACACATGTTACAATAACAAATACAGGTAAACTTGCACAAATTCGGCGAAAGTGCATGAAGACAGAGATTGCCAGTGAATCATAGATATGCCTTAGCATGGTTATTTTAGACTATTTTCAAGATTTAAAAAAATCCTGCATAGCATGCCTTTAAAAATATAGAAAAAAACTGGAAAAAAGGAAGACACTATTTGCACGTCATGCAATTTATGCCAAAGCTGTTCTAACAGAAAATTAATAGTTTTACAATATATATGCTTAAAATGCAAGTAGTTTTAATATTGTCCAAGCAGAAAATTAATAGTTATATTTTTAGGGAAACTGTCGTTCGATTTTTCCTTAATTAATTTGTTTATGTTGAATGTAATAGTGGTTTAATCGTTATACTTCTATCTTGAAAATTTCAGACCACCCTTATAGTTGCTAATTTCACACAATGCACCGTGAACCGTAAGCTTCTTAGTACACCCCGTCACAGCGTGATTTTCCGTCTTGCTTCATATATGGCTTCATATACACACATACATGGAAGTAGCTCACTGTAGTCTATTTCACAGCATGTGTGAATGATTGATTTTTTTTTTCCACGGGACTGGGGGAAATTTTAAACGTTTTTCGTTGGATGCTTTTTGACGACTATGCGGTCCATGAAAATGGTGAAACTCATTAAGGAATACTGAATGTTTTTAAGTTTTTGCATCTGAGACGGTGCTGGATTATCGTTGAAAACGACGCAACACACGAATAAAGGCGTTAAACCGAGGTGAGATGCCCAAATGTGGCCTACAAATTTCTGCAAATTGGGTGCCTGTGGGGATCAGAGAAAGAAAATTGAGGATAATATCATGTAGTGTGCCCAAGGATTAACTGTCAATGTGAACTGCCAAGAGCAGTGGTTCTCTAATTCAAGAAACGCTGTTGGTTTTCGTTCCAACCAAAGTTGCAATCTTACAATTTTAACAAACTTGCTTTTTCTTAATTAAGATTTTCATGCTTTGAGGGATTATTTACTCTCTTAATCTACATTTTGGAATATATGCATTCCCTGAATAATGAAAGACACATATTGCAAACGGTTACATAAAGAGAGGTAAAAAATAATAATTAACAAATCAAATTAAAGACTGAGGTGAATCAATAGGCTCCTAACTGGGGAAAGCATCAACATGTAACCAGTAGAAAAAACCATTTGGTAGATAATTAAGAATTCAAAGACAAAGCAATGTGTTAACATTTTTAAGGAAAACAGTATTGAAGAACTTAAAACACATGCATTCGTCAACCTTAATTGAGCAATAGCTTGGTTGGAACAAAACCAAGAAAAACATGGGTCCCCCAGGACCGAACTTCAGAACCACTGGTCTAGAGTAGTGATTTTGCTATTAGAGTTAGCTATTGTAAGTTAGAAGGGGGAGGGGGAGAGCGAGAGAGAATTGGATAATGGAGATTGAAAGAGATTGTAGCTCCTTTTTGTAAAATACGTCGAGTTTTAACTGCAAGATCCAATTAAAAATATATATATTTTTTGTGCATACAGTATATAATATCTAACATAATAGGCAAAGGTATGATTTGTAGCAACTGGGGAAGGCAGTGCCAGTTATTAAATCTACAATTTATTGATCCGATTTGGAATTTCAACTTCAGACATGGCCCTTTTGCTTTTTAATGTTCATACAGTCGGAAATCTCCCTCATATTCTCCCAGACACCATGACCCGCCGTGTAGCAGTGATTGGGGCAGGATGCTCAGGACTGGCCTGTATCAAGTGCTGCCTGGATGAGGGGCTGGTGCCTGTCTGCTTCGAGAGCAGCGCTGACATCGGGGGACTGTGGAGGTACAAGGTGAAATAATTAATTGAGTGTGAGGTTGCAGGTTCAGTTCTGAGGTGGGGCATTGCCATTGTACTTCTTTTGATCAACGTACATACCCTGAATTTCTTCAGCAAGGTATCCACCTGTATAAATGCATTGCATGCAAAAATGAGCTGTGTAAACTGTCCTGGGTAAGTGTTTGAATGTAATGATTAAAACAATTATCATTCCTTTGGCAGTTATCAAATGTAAATGTTCGTCAACAGAGAATACAGCTGTTATTGTACAATTTCTGCAACAAAATATTTAAAACCAAAATAATATAAACTAGGGTCGCTTGTTTTAAATCCCTGCCAGAGATGACAGAAATAAATTTGAACTGCTGTATATGGTTTTCAGTAACAGGATCTATTTTTATTACATCTCAGCATTGTATCCCAATCTGTCAAGGATGCATACAAAAACCTGTCGGATATATCAGTCTGCATTCGTGGGCATGTTCTTCTGTTCTTTCATGGTTCCATCTTTTGGAGAGTTAGATTTATAATTAAAGAAAGTCTTTGATAGATTGGCGGCCTGTCCAGGGTGTATTCCTGCCTCTCGCCCAATGCGCGCTGGGATTGGCTCCAGCGCCCCCCCGCGACCCTGCTCAGGATAAGCGGGTATAGATAATGGATGGATGGATGGATTACAGACAGTACTGGTTTCTAAATATTAGGCTACCCTTTACTGATTTTCCTCTTTTCAATAATTTCCCCCTTGCCTCATAGGAGAAACCAGAGCCGGGACGAACCAACATCTATCGTTCACTCATTTGCAACAGCTCCAAAGAAATGCTGTCCTACAGTGACTTCCCTCCCCCAGCCGAGTTCCCCAACAACATGCACCACTCCCAGCTTCTGCAGTATTTGCAGCTGTATGTGGAGCATTTCAATCTCCTACAGCATATCCAGTTCCAGGTAGGAACTTTAGTGTAAGTTGAGAGACACCATTTCAAAGCACACTGAGAATAACGATGAAAAACAAGCTCACGTTACCCACTCTGACTGTAGGAGTTCCCAAACTATTTTGAAAACAGTTTTATTGTTCTTTTTAGCAGTGGTGGCTGCTGAGCTGAAACAGGTCTTTACCTGTTTTCATTTATTCTCCTTGATTAACTGGTTTGCCAACAATCTGAATTGTTAAACACACAGCTTCTTCACATCATGTAAGGCAGATTAAATAACAAATTCAATTTAGAAAAATCTGTTTTATTCACTAAGAACACTTAACGATAAACGATACACCACTCTGTTAACTATCACATTAGCAATAAATAATAAAAGAATTATAAATAAATAAATTCATGCCAAAGATCTGCAAAAAGTATTTGCAGATCTTTGGCATGAATATTCTCTGAGTGCGAGTACAGAAAACAAATGAAAATTGTTTTTTTTCTCGCATAACCTAATTGAGGATATCTGAGTATTTTGTCACTTAATCGCTGCATGTTTAACCATGGAAAATGATTGAAAACAAGTTGAGACCAATAATCAGTCTAAGGGGAAGTTTTCTGCCTCCTCAATTTAGATCTCAGCAGCCGTCTCTGGAGTTTACTCGACTATCACCTCTCTTAACAGGCCAATAAAACAGATTTTCAAATAACGTTCAATTCTGGTCATTCATTCCATGGAATCAAGATTTTTCGAGGTCTGCTACACACAGAAACTCTTGTCACAGGTCAGCCAGGGCCCCCTTTGAGTCAACAAGGTATAGTTTAAAAATGGACTTCTCCCTGCATTTCAGACCACTGTGAGCTGTGTGAAGCAGGGGCCCGACTTCTCTCGTTCAGGCCAGTGGGTGGTGGAGACTGAGAAAAAAGGGAGTGGCAAGGAGAGTCACATCTTTGATGCTGTGATGGTCTGTACTGGACATTACACACAGCCCCACCTTCCACTGAAGGACTTCCCAGGTATCTGCATTGCTGTAACTCCGTTTGAAACACCGGTTATTTTCATTTTTTTCAGTATCGTCAAAATATCTTATGAAAATACCAAAACCGAAAATGTTTCTGTCCAACTGTCCAAGTACTTTTATACATTTTCCTACCCCATTTAGCATTCAATCACGAAGCTATTCCTTTCAGTTGTGTGCTGAAGTCATTAAATACATGTCAGGAAGACATTTTCAGAAAAAATTCTACCCATTATTATGAAAATATTACCAGAAATATAATGAAATTTACTTAAAAACTGAGCGAAATGTTCATTTAGATGAGGATTATTTTGTGTTGACTGAAAAATGAAAATTGCCAGTTGTATCCTTTAATAGTGCAAAATGGTACCTTTCAAACAGATTACTTTACTGTGACAGGACTTCCACTGTGGAGTGGAAATTGGGCAATCTGGAGCCACACCTACTGGTTAAGTGAGGACATGCACCTGGGTTGTGCAAGTGCTTTGTGTATTATCTATTTATATAGCACTGAATTACCTGAAGCAGGTAAACCTCTGTGAAGCAGTGTAGTTTGGTCAGGAGTATGGCCTCTGTGTTTATACTCTTACAGCCGACTACCCCCTGAGTTACAATAAGCAGGTAGTTAACAAAAGGCTACCATAAATGTCATACATGAATTGCAGTTATAATATATATTAATATATTTTAAGTGTGATGTTTAATACGAAAACATAATGTGCGCTCACACATGCACACACACAAACACACACACACAGGTGCGTGCACACAAACACACAATGAAATGGGGGCAGAGCAGACATAGAAGTCTATCATAAGCTACAGATCTGCCTATATCAGATCTTCCAGAAAAAAAAGGTTTACTTATTTGGATGACCCTGATCTTCCCCATTTGAAAACTTGAGTGATCTGCACCCCCCCCCCCCCCCACCCCGGCCGCCCCCACCCCAACTCTGCCGATTGTGTTGTTGTCCTTATTTGGTCTGTTCTGCTAGTTCAGATTTGATATACTGCCAATTGTACTTTGGTGACTGGGGGGCTTAGTCATAAACCCAAATTCCCTCAGCAGTGATCCAAAGCCCAGCCTCCAGCTGCTGAATGTTTACCAGATGTTCAAGGCTTTCGAATCGAACTATCCTGTTCATCTTTGTTTCAGGCATAAGTACATTTGCAGGGAAGTATTTCCACAGTTGGGAATATGAGTTTGCCGAGGATCTCCAGGGGAAGAGGATTGTTGTTGTCGGGATTGGGAATTCTGGAGGGGACATCGCCGCAGACAGCAGCAGGGTTGCAGAGCAGGTGTGGTTTTTGATTGATTGATATCCTCTTTTCTCTTTTTTTTCCCCTTCTTCTCTTCCCCAAAAATTTGAATGTCTGGCATTGTATGGCCACCCCATTGATATTCAGCCATATGTCCTACCACATGCTTTCGCCAAAAGTTGTGGCATCAGAGACCACGTCTTTTTTCACTCTTCAGTCCAACAGCTGACTAAACAACTGCGAAACAGGCACAGCTGACACGTGCAGATCACAGACATCAAATCAGATGCAAGAGTCATCACTGAACAATGAAGCAAACTGCTTCATCAACTGCAGCTCAATCTTTCCCTGGACAATACTATGGTCAATTATCCATCGCCCTGCAGAATCCCCAACACTGGCACAGTCTGGATTTCGGGCACTTGTGTGCATCACTTTACTAAGAGTGAGAGCCTCCACTGGATATACCACTCAGGAGCACTTTAAGATTTGTAATTGAGATTCTTGATGATATAAGAAAGGTCTTTGAGATGTGCAAGTGTACCAGTATATTGTAGTCTGACTCACAGGATATAGACTGCGGGTATAAGCCTGCCATTGGCCGACTATTTCAGTCGGAATTCTCCTCCCCTCCTGCTACCTGCGTGTTACCGTTTTTGCAAGGGCACGGTCTCTGCATCCTGGGCTTAGCGCCACCCAAGACAATTGTGATTGGTGTAAAGAAATACAAACATATAAACCTATACCAGAGTGATAATGGGTTGAGCCAGACCTTTCTCCAGCGCTGGCACAGAGCTGAAACGAAGTGTGGAGGCCTGGCTATGCGAGACTAAGTAGATTGAGACAAGCAAGTTTTCCTTTGTTGTCCTGCAGGTGTACCTTAGCACTCGACGAGGTGCCTGGGTGGTCAGTCGCATTGGCGACGATGGACTTCCTGCTGATTTTATGCAAGGTGCCCGTCTGTCCATGCTGGTGCAGCGATATCTGCCATCTTGGGCAGACAAATGTACAGCGCAGACGGTCAACCAACACCTCAACCACCGCCTGTATGGACTGCTGCCTTCACATGGGTCAGGATCCAAGTCTGTCAGAAAAAACAACCTTCAAAATGAGGTTCAAAAATGCACCCTTATTGTTTTTTGTTTATCCTTGCTCCTTCAAGCTAATGAAATCATCGTTGGTGATCTGTGGCAGGTTTTCTAAACAGATCCCTGTGGTGAATGATGACCTGCCCGGTCGCATCATCTCAGGAAGGGTGGTGGTGAAGCCCAACGTGAAGCAGTTCCGAGGCTCCAGTGTGGTGTTTGAGGACGGGACTGTGGTGGACAAAGTGGACGTGGTGGTCTTCGCCACAGGCTACAATTACGACTTCCCCTTCCTGCCCTCCTCTTTAAAGGCCAAGGCTGGTTATCGTATGTCTCTTTACAAACATGTCTTCCCGCCCAGTCTTGAGTGCCCTACTCTGGCGGTGATCGGGTTTATCCATGGCCTGGGAGCCATTATCCCATTGGCCGAGATGCAGGCACGATGGGCAACCAGGGTCTTTCAAGGTATGGGACCTTTATGAGCTCATCCAAAGCTCTTTAAAGACCTGCTGCTTCTAAGAATGTGCTAGATCAGGGACATGTGCGGTAGTCTGGCAATTTAATCAACATATACTCCAGTAAAATACATTAACACTGACCTGGTTTAAGTGAAACATCCACAAGCACTGCTTTCCATTATTGAAACCTGTAGATATACCAATCCACTTTTTTTTTTCTTTTAAACATTTAAGCGGCCCAACCACAAGCTTCCATGTAATTATGTTTTTCATTTCAAGGGTTGCAGAAACTGCCACCGCAGAAACGCATGCTTCTGGACATTGAGAAAGAGACAAGGGAAATGCATCAGAGGTAAAAGTTGAGCAGCATGAGTCATTCACGTTACCGGAGCCACCTCCGTACCCTTGTTCTGAGTCTCATCTCCCTGCAGGTTTGCCTGCTCCAAGCGCAACCCTCTCCAAGTGGAATATATCCCTTACATGGATGACCTGGCGCGGCAGGTGGGGGTGCTGCCCAACTTCCTGGGCCTGCTGCTGCGAGACCCTCGTCTGGGTCTGAGTGTGCTGCTGGGTCCCTACACCCCGTACCAGTACCGGCTGCGTGGACCGGGGCGGTGGGAGGGGGCTCGCCAGGCCATACTCACGCAGTGGGAGCGGGTGACCCGGCCCTTTAAAACACGCCCTGTACCAGAGGCCCGGGCCTCTGCCGCGCCTCTGTTGCTCACTGTCTCGGGCGCTGCCCTGCTGCTCGCTGCCGTCTACTCTCAACGCAAAACCCCTGCCATCCTGCCGGATCCTGCAGCCGTCCTGAACAGGCTCTGCTCCCTACCAGGGATCGTGTGGAGGATGCGCCCCTGCCTGAAACTGCAGTGAACACAGGAATTTAAAGATTAAGACTGTCCTATAATTGACTATACAAACTATGAAAACTTAAATAATGTAAGCTGTATGTTATAGAGCAGACTAAAATAAAATAATAAAATTGTGTGACATGTATTTGTAGTTTGTACTAGGCTCCTCCTTACTGTCTGGGGTAGTTGCGTATCTTTTTTTTCTTTGAAATATTTAGCAACGCCTGTCAACGTAGATTTATATGTTATGTAATTTTGGATGATTTACTTTGGCATAAAAGCCTGCATTTTTCGGGAGGGATCTCTGATGACTTACGTGATAGGCGGCAACAATTTTACGTACTGAAAGTCCATGCCGTCTGAGCTTATATTACTTTAACTCCGCCCAACGATCTTTTAGATCATCTTGCCTTCAGAGGCCGAGGTTTGCATATTACAGCGCTTGACAGTAAGTAGTAACTTTTCCTGAGACGTATGTGTATGTACATTCGGGATAACGCACCAAATACATGCTCAGATCTATGCACGAGAAAACGGCAATGTCAGAACGTGTGCATATATCACACGACTGGCAGGACATTTAACAATATACATTGTACCGTTTGCATTTTTAATAAATGATAATAAATCACTGGATCTTTCCCGTTTCTTTCCGCGGCTAGTAGAAGAAAAGTGTTTTGGTTCAGCTGGTCAGTGTTTACCATGGCGGAAGTTCTGGTTTGGACAAAATCCAGAAAAAAGCAAAGGCAACCATTTCGCGTCTTTTTGGAAACAAAAAACAGCCGCTGTTGGATTTGCGACTTGCAAAGTCTGTCGAATTAGCGGTTTAATAGAAAAATAAAGCCGTAGCTATTTGTTTAAATCTTTATTACATCCGTTTTCGTGTATTCGATAAACAATTCAACTCAATGCAGCGAGTATATCAAAGAAAATGGCACAGGGAAAGTTGCGACCCTGATATGGAAAGGTAGTCAGATCTGGGTCTGACAATCACCAGCTGACAATTGGCTGACTCTTTTTTAAAATAATTTTTATTTTTTGCAAAACTGTGGTAACAAAAATACTAAAGGGGACTATTTAAAAAAAATTATTTTACCTGAAAGTTTTGTGCAGCAGCCTAACAATCGCAGGTTGCAATATGTACAGTTAGTTAAGCTTGAACACTGCATGTTTTGTGCTGAATTTGTGAAATTGTCAGTGGTGAAAGGGGAAATTGCTGTAACTATACGATCATGATGAGTGTTTGTCTTCGGTATTAGGCCACCTGTAGTTCAGGTAGAGAAGAATTTCTACGTACAATAACACAAAAAGATTACTTTTACTTTAAAGTAATCTTAGAAACGACTTTCCTTGAAATAGATTCCTTCCTCTTTAACCCCTTAAGTAGCACCCCCCTTTTTTAAACACAACCTTGAAAATGACATACCCAAAATAAAGCGGTTACTATTCTTGAACCCTCTTGACCACAGGCATAATCCTGGTCTCTTCTGAAAGGTAACCTTTGGGAGCTTGTTTTCAGAAGTACTACAAATATTACTGAAACAAACTAACAGAAGCTCAAACACAGTGATAGTGGAATTTTTTCTCACCTGAAGGATTTTTTTGAGTAGATACAGATGCTGTGCTTAGTGGGAACATCCTTGCTCTTTCAAGTGTCAGTTTGAAGCCATGCCAATCACTGATGTGGCAGATGGGGAGAGGTGGATCCACAGGTTGATCAGGATACATCACACGTTCAAAAAAAATACTTCTGCAAAGCATGTACTCTTGTTTCCTTGCTCAAGAATTCTTCAGGATCCTCCTAGCTACTTGGAAGGAGAATAAAGGACAAATAAAATAAGTGATTGGAATGCACCTGTCACTGCAAAAGCTGTTTCCCTCTGTAACAGTTGCCTTCCGCAAGGCAACCATTATTGCAGCGGGCAACAGCGAATAGAATGCACCCTAAAAAGAAATTCGATGTTCCTCTGTTTCTCTGAGATAGCCCCCAGTTTTAAATTAATGCAGTGCGATAAGGCACCGAGCATAGGCGGCTTTTCAGTTGACTTTCATAAGAAATTTAATTCAAAATTCTCTTTATTTTTCACCTACAAACATTAAGCAAATGACACCCTGTTGAACATGGAGTATCACTAATTGGTGTGATTTCGGGAAAATCATTTAGTTTGCACTCTGTTTTCACACACATCAATAGGCTACTTACTGTAGGCCTTGATGCCTACTGTGTCTGCAGGTATTTCTTGTTTCCTTTCGATCCGAAGCCAATTAAGGCCTTGAGAATAAGATGTGTGTTAATCGCTATTTTATAATCACAATTATAAAAGTGAATTTTAGCATTGTAATGGCATCTCATGAGGAAGGTAAAATACAATTTTACACTTCTGTTGTATTGTACATCCTGTTTTGTGTAATCTTGGTGGAAGGTAAACATTCTTGGCATATAAACTTGATTGTATTTTTAACACAATAGGAGGCAGTGAAAACAAGGGTTTTCTTACCAGTTTTCGCACACGTGCCTGTCCTCTTCACAGTTGGAGGGAAGCAGCTTGCACAGAAGCATTCTGATTGAAGTCCCAGCGAGGAGCACCATGGGCCGCCGTGTAGCAGTGATTGGGGCAGGAAGCTCAGGACTGGCCTGTATCAAGTGCTGCCTGGATGAGGGGCTGGTGCCTGTCTGCTTCGAGAGCAGCGATGACATCGGGGGACTGTGGAGGTACAAGGTGAGATCAGCATATATACTGTAGGAACCGCGTGCAAATTCAAACCTGGTGTCATAAAATCTTTTCAGACAACCGTGACCAATGAGAGCGAACGCTGCCGTCCCATTACTTTCTACTCAGAAGAGGCAAGATTTACTTCTCTTGGAATGTGCTTGTGTAGCACTATATTCCATTTTAAATTTCACAAAGCAAAAATGCACAAGTGTGTGCAGAAATTAACTGATGCTGAATTACTTCACATTCAACATAGAGAAATTTCACCAACATAGTGAATGACATTGTCCACAACCATAAATGGCTATTGGTTTTTAAGGGCTTTCGTGAGTAAAAGAGTAGGAGACGTGCAGATGGGAACTTCACTCCTTTCCCTTTCTTCGTGAGAGAATAAACTTACACGCGGCATAAAGTTATGGAAGTAGTAAGTCCCGAATGAAAGCTCTTCATCAGAACTGTTGAACCTGTTCTTATGAGGACCTACAGTCAGAACACTAACTGTCACGTTTAAAATAAATAAATAGGTGCAAGTTTTCATTCTGGCGTCCCTGACTTTTCCTCTCGTCTTTTCTCATATTTAGGAGAATCCTGAGTCAGACCGGGCCAGCATCTACCACTCTGTTATCATCAATACCTCCAAGGAGATGATGTGCTTCAGTGATTTTCCCATCCCAGCTGAGTTCCCAAACTACATGCACAACTCCCTGATCATGGACTACTTCCGCATGTACGCAGAGCACTTCCAGCTCACTCGCCACGTCCGCTTCCAGGTGAGTCCCTGCAAATAACTGTGGCAGGGAGTCTTATTCCATCCAGAGAGGGAAGGTTTCAGCTGGCATGGTTGCCATTAAACAGTAATACTTGGAGCCCGCTCAGTTCATCAGTTACCCTGTGTATTACTGAATCCCAGTGTCGCAACGGTCACGCACGCTGTAACGAGACGGCTGTGAATCGATCTGACTTCCCCCTTACTCTGTTTGTTTCAGACCAGTGTCTGCAGTGTGAATCAGAGGCCTGACTTCTCTCAGTCGGGGCAGTGGGACGTTGTGACTGAGAACCGAGAAGGTCGTAAAGAGAAGCACATCTTTGACGCTGTGATGATATGCATAGGACACCATGTTTACCCCAACATGCCCTTGAAAGACTTTCCTGGTAAAACCCAACTTTACTATTTCTGTCCTGCTACGTTAAAACTAGACTGAAAACTGAAATCACAGTAAAAAAATGAGACGTGGTGTTGCCCTTTGATTGTGTAGTGTTGTATAACATGTGGGGCAAGTTAGCTGTGGAATCATTAATTCAGGTTAAACTTTGTACTTTATTTTGCAGCTCCAAAAGCTGGTCCAAATATTCTTATCTTATCTCTCTGGAATACAGTGTGGTTTATATTTTATCAAGTGCTAATTTTAATGTCAGAGCTATAACCAACCCTATAGGGTTGCCATAGCGAGCACTGTTATCACACCTTGATTGCGCATTGGAAGGAATGTATTTTAATGTTTTAATGTTGACAATTTGGCTTGCAATCAGGGGCATGCAGAAGTCCATAGAAGTGATGTCGTATGTATTCATCTTTGTCCCATTATTCAAGATTACAGTTTCTTGTGATTTTGACATAACAAAACAGTTTTTTTTTTTTTGTGATCACGACTAACACTGTATGACTGAAAGAATCTGGACACAATCTGGCCTTGGTCTGGGGCTGTTGCTCATGGTTTGGGCTGGGCCCCTTAGTTCCAGTGAAGGCAAATTTGACAAACTTGACGATTCGGTGCTTCCCCAACAGTTTGGGGAAGGCCCTTTCCTGTTTTAGCATAACAAGTCCCCCGGGCACACGGTGAGGTCCATGTAGAAATGATTTTGTTGAGAACAGTGTGGAAGAACTTGACTGACCTGCACTGCGCCTCGACTTCAACCCCATCCAACACCTAATCAGGGGCTGACCTCACCAATGCACGTTTGGCTGAATGGAAGCAAATCCCTTCAGCAATGCTCCAACATCTAGTATAAAGCCTTCCCAGAAGAGCGGAGGTTGTTATTGCAAAAAAGGGTGGACTGACTCCATATTAATGCCCATAATTTTGGATGAGATGTTGGATGTCAGGTGTCCACATACATTCGGGCATATTGTGTATCTAATGAGCATGATATAAAAATGTTGTTTCCTCGTGATCACAAGATGACCTCTGTCATCTGATTGCACAGTGGCTGGGAATAGCATGTGCTACGTTGCTCTACGATGGATGAGTGCATTCCATTTTTCTCTGACCAGGATTTGTTGGGAAATTGATATTTAATTAACTGTAGATGGGCCATTTATGCACTGAAATAGTTTTCCATTTTGGTTGATAAAAAGAGAAATTGGTGATGTGTTTAATTACGGGATTTCATAATTAGCTCGGTGACAAACATAGATTTCGAACCAAAGATGTCAAAATAGGAATGGATCCAGACAAACAATTTTTATTTGGCTTTCACTTGTATTTTCACGGCATTGCAAATCACTACAAACATGACATAATTCTTCTAAAAAAATTGCGTTATCTATTAGGTATCGAGACTTTTAAGGGGACGTACTTCCACAGCCGTGACTACAAAACCCCAGAAGAGTGGCGAGGGAAGAGGGTGGTTGTGATTGGGATTGGGAACTCTGGTGGGGACATTGCTGTAGAGCTGAGCAGAGTGACTAAGCAGGTATCTTTATAACATTACTCATTAAACTGGTTGATCCTGATCACATATTTAGTAATGGCAGCTTTAATTTCTGCTATAAACTGGTAGTCCTGGTTGTAGAATGTTATTTACATTGTGAGCTTCTGAATTTTCATAAATTTGAACATGGTTATGGAAAAAACGGTTATGATTAAAAAGTTACAGTGAACTCCTGATAAGGGACTTGTTGAGCAGGTTAACAGCAAGTACATTTATGACTTCAGTCTACTTGTGACTTGTACTAGTTCACAGTGCCAGTCTTACTAAAGGATCTGAAACAAGGTTGTGAGCAGGTGTACTATGCCAGTAGAGCTTGTGATATTGACTTGCTCTTGGTGAGACTGGCTGGGGCTGCTGGGACATGAGTGCAGGAAAATGCAACGAGCTGTGCACCCCAGCTGAAATAGGCTTTTGCCCATCCTCGGGCTTCTCTCTCCTCTCCCCCAGCTGTTCCTTAGCACTCGTCGGGGGGCATGGATCTTGAACCGTGTGGGAGACAACGGTTTCCCATTAGACATTAGTTTTAACAGGGTGCTAAATCTACTGCGGGTCATCCTGCCCTTCAGCCTTCTGTGCAGACTCGGAGAGAGTAGACTAAACCAGCGCTTCAACCACAAGCTCTATGCTCTGCAACCCAAACACAGGTACATTTTTAAAAAAATGGATTTTACACAATTTTTCCCCAGTTAAACTGGCCACAATGCAATGACTCTCTGTGCAAGATGTTTCAGTATTTGTACTTTTGAGAGACTTCTGATGAACAATGGCTAATTCAGTTTTCAAATGTTGTGCTACTTTGTGTAGCTGTCAAATCAAAAGTAAAGCCTGCTACCTGAGCAGTACTATAAATACACTTGTAAAGAAATTTGCTTGAAAGCCTCAGCAGCTGAAGTAACAGCTGATGTGTAACAATGGCAATGTTCCTTTCACCACCTTCTCCTCTTTCCAGGCTGTTCAGCCAGCATCCCACTGTAAACGATGAGCTGCCCAACCGTATCCTCTCGGGCACAGTGTGCGTGAAGCCCAACGTGTGCCAGTTCCAGGGCTCCAGTGTGGTGTTCGAGGACGGCACGGTGGAAGAGGACATCGACCTCGTGGTCTTCGCCACCGGCTACAGCTTCTCTTATCCCTTCCTTTCCTCGTCTGTACTCGGTGTTACCGAAAACAGGGCCTCACTTTACAAGTACGTTTTCCCTCCTGAGCTTGAACGCCCCACGCTGGCCATTATTGGTCTGGTCCAGCCCCTGGGTGCCATCATGCCCGTAGCAGAGATGCAGGCACGCTGGGCTGCACGTGTGTTCAAAGGTAGGCCTCCCTTTCTCATGCTTGTTTCAGTCCCCCCCCCCCCCCCAACACACAGCACCCACAGAAAACATTTATTATATTGAATCATTTATATTTATGTGCACACTTTGCAGAAATGTGCTGTTCTCAAAATTAATTTAGAATCAGTTAAGATTATATTTTTCACATCGCTGCAGAAACGGAACTATTTAGCATTACTAAGTCATCCGCAACAGGTAAAGATTCACAAATCATGGTAATCATCTGAGAATAGTCAAATTTAAATATATTTAAATGCCGTTATTTATGAAACTCTATAAAGTGTTCTGCAGGGCAGAGCTAAAACCTCTATGTCTGAAGGCACAGGCCACTACAGATAGAGCTTATGTAAATATTCTTGTCAAGATCAGTCACCTCACCCCGAAATATTTATTTAGTGTGTTCGCCAAGTTCTGCACTTTAAATACATTTTGATTGTATGCTTTAAGTCTTGCTTGGCCTTCTGATCAGTAGTGCATTTGCCTTTTGTCCCAGTTCTTGTGTAACTGAGTCTAGTGATAAAACATTGTTTGCAAGATGGTAAAACTGATATCATTGGTTTCTCCCTGGCCGTGGTTGACACTGTGTGCGGTGTGTTCCCAGGGTTGAATAAGTTGCCTCCCAAGGATGCCATGTTGAAGGACATAAAAGAAAAGGCAGAAACAATGGCCAAGAGGTATAATCGTGTACTTTCTGAGAACATGTCTGAACTGTCCGTCTGAGTTGAATACCTGCATACATCATGTCTCACTCATGAGTTCATGTTGTGGTGAAGGAATGAAATGAGAGATGACTTCAAATCAAATTTTTTTTAGAAACTAGTCATGCAGGGGGCTCATGAGAAATGAGTATGGATAACGTGTACAAATAATAGAATGAGCACATTGATTTTCCTTCGCTTCTTATTAAATCGAGTAAAATATGTTTTAGGTATGGTAAAATTTGCAGTGAAATACTAATACAAGTGGGGTTTCATTGCTGAGATATTCTGGAAACTCCACTGTTTTATGTGTGTTCTTCATTTACAGTACATGCGATTCTCTGAGTTTAGTTTTGATTGTCAGCATGGTTTCGACATTCTCTGCTTTTAGGTATGTGACTTCTCCGAGGCACACCATTCAGGTGGATTACGTCCCTTACATGGATGAACTGGCGCGGGAGGTGGGGGTGCGGCCCAACTTCCTGGGCCTGCTGCTGCGAGACCCTCGTGTGGGTCTGAGTGTGCTGCTGGGTCCCTGCACCCCGTACCAGTTCCGGCTGCGTGGCCCGGGACGGTGGGAGGGGGCTCGCCAGGCCATCCTCACGCAGTGGGAGCGGGTGGCCAAACCCATGAAGACGCGCCCTGTGCCAGAGTGTCCGCGCTCCTCCACCCTGTCCCTGTTGCTTCCTGTGTCTGTCGCCACTCTGCTACTAGCAGTTCTCTACATTAAAAAGAACAACCTCACCGTCCTGCAGGACTCTGCCAACAGCCTCTTGGACAGCTGGAAGATGTACTTTGCAGTGCCTTGATTGCAGGTGCATATTGTGGCAGAAAAAAAGCACTTGTGTTATAAATTTTATCCTGTAAAAAATGAATCACTTGCTTGCAATATAGATCAGTGTACTCATAATGTAGATATGCCTGCAATATAGATCTAGTTATCCATCCCAACCAAGAGCCAAAGTACAAACTGTGAATACATACAGACTGTAGCCCTAAGAAGCCTGGAGAAAAGAAACATAAAAAAGCGATAAACTTAATTGGCACAAAAGGAGGGAGTGTCATGGGATGGGGATTACATTTAATTACAGGCATTTCGCCAACACTTATCCAGAGCAACTTACGGATCTTTTTCATTTTTAAAAAAAAACATGGTATCCATTTATGCAGCTGGATATATACACATATGTACTGGTGTTGCCTGTTATATATAGAAGTAACGGTGCAAGCAGGAGAAAACCAGCCATCTCAGTTGTGCGGAACGGAGAGATCTAGCTGGGCAGGGACGTAGGGCCAGCAGTTGCCACAGGTATGATTACAGCTGTGCCCAACTGTGAGTCCCTTTTGTTCCCTGTGTGAGCCCCGACATTCCTTCTGCAGGCCCTTTTGCCCCTTGCTACTCATTACTCGTGTTAATTTCTTGCTACCGAGCTGGGGGAGCTGGCCCCTTCTCTTTACCAGGGTGCATACAGTACGATGCTAGCTACGCTAACGCTACTATAGCTGGGTATAGTGCTTTAAGATTGACTGGCGGTTTAGTGAAGCTGTTTAACTCACTGCCCTGTAGGTTAGCACTAAGACATTAAAATGTATGTGAGTTATAACGGGTAGTCAGTGAAGTGAACTGAGGATATGTGTGGCATTGGCAGGCCTAGGAAGACGGAAGACCGGTCTTACAGTTGCATTTTGCACTACAAGGGTGTACTTCTTTCAGGTCCACCCGTGAGGAAAATGGGGGATAAAAAGCTGTATAATGTGACACAATTAACTATATTTTATGCTTGGACGTATGGAAAAATAATATCTCTTTTTTCAAGTAGAATTAATCTTTATAAAAATTTTTTTTTAAAAACATTGAATAATGCTATTATTTTCTCAAAATGATTGGCGTCAAAATGATTGGCAAATGGCAATTCATCATAAAATCAAACAAGGCTAAATCGGCCCCTTAAGACACAGCCAAGTGTGTTCTTTTTCCATAATTACTGAAAGAAAATGACATTTCCAACCAATGAATCGGTTGCTTCAGAGTCATGGTGAGGCATTTGATCTTTCTGTACGACAGTGACATCTACTGGTGTATGTATGTCATTGCAATAACCCTATGGGTATATGTATGTATGTTACCAGAGAAGGCAAATGAACTGCATTTATATAGCGCTTTTATCCAAAGCGCTTTACAATTGATGCCTCTCATTCACCAGAGCAGTTAGGGGTTAGGTGTCTTGCTCAGGGACACTTCGACATGCCCAGGGCGGGGATCAAACCGGCAACCCTCCAACTGCCAGACAACCGCCATGTGAGCCATATCAAATTGTTGTACGTGCTGTAAAATTGCAATAAATTGAATTACCCAACAAAGTAAAAGTATCTGTACTACTACATACACTTTACTGTACAGGCAGTCATACAGTTCTTGAACAGACAGTATTGATTGTTTCCAGGGCTGCAAAATAACCAGAGGTACAGTATAAAATCATTTCTAAATAAATCTAAATCTGCTATTTACCATAATTTTCTCTCAGATAATGAACTGCAACCATGTCCAACTCTATGTGACTAATCAAAGATTTATGTCAGTAATCTGTCCTTCTTTGTGAAAACAATTAATAAATGGCACTGCCTTATGGTCACTTTTTGTCAGTCGTGCCTTGTTTGTACTGAATTATTGACAACTGCCAATTTTGGATTATCATACTCATGCACACGTTCAGAATTAGCTTCTTTTTGTGGTCCTTCACAGATAAACCGCTGGGCAATATTCCATTCCAACGTAGTTAAATTTGTCTTTAGATGACAAAAGAACAACTAATTCTTGGATGTGTAGCCCAATACTGTGGCTTCATTCTCATAATTTTTGCAGCTAGTCTGAGGTCTTCCTTGGCCTTCTAGACCCTTTGCAATTACTCAGCTCACCACTGCTCTCTTTCTTAGTGATGTTCCAAACAGTTTATTTTGGTAAAAACTAATGTTTTTTTCCTCTTATTTCTCAGCATCTCACAAAGATGTACTGTAATTTGTACATGGTGAAAACAAAATGTACTAAAAAAATACCCTTTGATAAAAGCTGAGTCAGCACATTAACCACATGTGAATTTTGATTACATGTTTAAAATTGAGGAGTACAAAGCCAAATCAAGGGGAAAAAATGTCTTTGTCCCAAACGTTATGGAGGGCACAGTATCTTCAGATTGGCGCTACCTTAGCCTGATGACACAAAAAAATGTTTAATTTCACCAGTCTTTAATACAACCCGCCAATGCTGTTGATTTTGTACGTGACACTGGCCGTTATATTACGTTCTGGGCACCACTTTCTAATGGCCTGACATTATAAAGCGTTTGAACATCTTTAAACTTGTCAAATGAATTATTATAATCACAGATGTGGTGAAATATTCTTATGTCCGATAATAAATTGTTGCTGACACTAGTAAAGCCCGCTGAGATGCTGTTTCTTCTGAAACGCCCCCAAGCATGCGGTCCCACGCAGCAAGATCTTCGAATTTGTGAGCGTTTAAAAAAATGACGCCCTGCAGCCGCCGTCGTCCGAACGTGATGACGTTAGGAAACCTAGGATTGGCGGTCTGCCATCTTTGATTGTGCGACAGGCCGCGGCGCGAGCGGGGCCTCACTCAACTAGTTTCAGCCGCTCAGTCTCACAAGACAACGGGGGAAAAAACAAAACGAAACGCCCGAGACGAGGGACAGATATATACGGATAAGCTGATATCGTCCAACGCACACAGGGCGCCCAAAGAGCGCAAATAGAGAGTCACCAAGATAGCTAAGTAATAGGGCCCCGGCCACAGAGAAGCGCTAGCAAGTAGTAGGCTGCTAGCCGAGCTGCTAGCTTGCTAGCTTTTGTAATCTGCCGGCCGTTCACACAACAAGGGAAGAGGGCCGAAACAAGCGCCTGGACCGGCTCGGAAAGGAGACAAGTTAGAGAAGGGACCGGCGGAGACAGGTAAGTTGTGCTGCAAAGGACTTTTGAATTGGGTGGTAACGTTGCAGAAAATATGGGGCTAATGAAGGAGATAACAACCCAGACAGAGAATAGATCCACGGTGATGGAGCTGTGTGTGATTGTGCGTGCAGGGGTGAAGGGAGAAAGGTGTGAAATCTGGAGGATCTATCTAAAGTAGGCAGCTAGCGTGCGAGTCAACTTGGATAGCTAGCTAACGTTAACTCCATCGTTTGTTAACGTTGGCTGTACAACTTGCCTGATCAGACACGACTGGCAATGAGTTGGCGTTACATCTTCGACCTGACCAGTTACCGCAGAATGTAGCCGACTAGCTGCTAACATTAGCGAGCAGTAACTATAGCTCGCTTCCTACAGCGTGTCTAGGGCTTTTAAGGCCATCGGGCCTCCCTGACCCACCCAGTCTGCCTAAACTGGTCCATTGAAACAACGCCAGCCTGCCCGGTCTAGTCGATCGGAAGCAACTGCAATTGTTTCTTGCAGCATAATGCCCAAATTACCGTCGGGTGCTTTGGTGTTGTGCACAAGAGAACGTGTCTGGGGGGAAATCGTCCGTAGAGTGGCGATGGTGCTCGTGTCGATGAACTATTTCATCACTAGCTAACCAAAGCTACTTCGCTTGTTTAGTGAAAACCTGCAAAACTATACTTTAGCTGCTTGCCAAATCATGATATGCCAGTTAGCATTTAGGTGACGTTAGCTATTGTGTTGTTACGCTATTTAAAACATACGACGACACTATCTTGAAGCACACCGTTGCTACTACTCCCCAGTAATTACTTTCACAATCGATGTTTGTGTCACCTTGATGGTTAGCTCGCTAAATATCCAGCTAGCTACTGTTATGTTTAGCTGCAGTAGACCGAAGAAAATTGAGTCGCTTACCAAACCAAAACGACTTTGCATACCGCCTCAACGCAACTTCTGAATATTTTGGCGCTTGTAGGCCCTTCAATCTTTGTTTCTATGGTTTTAGAAACATGAAATAAAAATTTGACTAATACCGAAGATGTTTGAAGTGAAGTAACTACAAATTGTAATTAAAGCCGCTCTGGACAAATGTTAAATGTGCTAAAATCTCAAACGTTGAAACGTGTTGTAGCCTATACCCCATCGTTACCGCATTCGGCGAGTCTCATCAGTGGGAACTAGTATAGGTACACATTTCTATCTCAGAATCAAATTCCTTCTTTTTATGTCGTAATGAGTGATATTGTTTTTTTCTCAATCCGTCATTACGGACAGCAGTTTAATGTAATGAAGAACACTTTTCTTAAATTAACTGTTTATTTTTTACAGTTCTTGTTTTTGCGACGGCCCTTGTAACATTTAAACATCTTCAGCATAGCTAATTTAACCTCATTTTATATCTCGAGTGATTTGGACATGCGGTAGGTAAAAGAGAATATGTATGCATGTGAAAACGCACGTTGGTGAAACGGCAGTCTACTGAGTCACCCTCCCTTGTTTATCTATAGCTTACTGACTGAGGGATGATGAATGTCTGAGATGTTCGTGCACAAGACAGACTGCCTGTAGTTTACAGGAGGAGGTCGTTTCCCTCCCTTACGTGTCTGGGAGAGGTGAAGACATTTTTACCGGGCTTAAGCCGGTCCATGAGAACCAGCGGAGGGTTTGTGATATAGAGAAACAAAATCATTACGCTTCTACCATTATCTATTGCTTCTACCATTAGATTGTCTGATATCTCTTAAATATAATATAGGCTGTATAAGCCATACAGGTACTGATGCTCTGATGAAGGCATTGTGCCGGAAGTGGATAGAGTGATCAATCAGTATATATTTTTTTATTGTTCTCGTTCTTTTCCAATTCCTCTGCATAATGCAGTTGTACAGTAACAGTTGCATTTGAAGTTGATACTACAGGCTTGTGTAGTTCCCAGAATTGAACACCACCTGCAGGATCTGAAACTCCCAAGCTTTCTGTGTAATGATTCACTGCAGAGAGAGATTTACTTTCTCTCTTGGGCAGGAATGTACTGTATGTTGTCTGCAAGGTTTTATGAACTCACGGAATATTGTTTAAAAGAAGTTAAAACTGTCTGTTGGTTGAACATTCTAGTCAAATGTTTAGCATCATTCCTACTAAACAGCTAATACATTCAAGCTATTGAACAGGTAGATCACAAACAGCCAATCAGCCAGATAAGTCACTGGTGAGCAATGAGATGGGGGTAACCCATCCTTTCCTAGATGCCGATGAAGCTATAGCCATTTATGCATCACATCAAGAGACTTGTGCCCCAACAGTTAGTCATCCAGAGGTCCGTAACAACTAAAAGGTGGAGTTGGTTAAACAAAGTTTGCATGTAACATTTGGTACAGGGACCCCTTGGACCTTTCTAAACTTAAGAGATTCAGGAATTTCCTGTGTCCAAAGGGAAATTTTTCACAAATGTTGGAAATTTAGCCACTGCATAAATACAATGTTTGCATCTGTGATGGATAAACACTGCACATGCTCTTATCATGGGTAAACTTTTTTAATCAAGTCACATTCCTTTTATGTAGTATATTACACGTGGGCACTCACAATCCCTGCCTACTGTTGTTAAGGCGTTTGATTGACAATGGGATTGCTGCATGTGGTCTCTTCCACTGAGGCACCCTGCAGTATCTGCCTGAGGGGAGGAGCTACAGTGGACAGCTACAGTGGAGCTCATGGGTTGAGTCTGAACCGGCTTTCCTGGTCTGTCTGATGATTACATCTGATGATACTTTACATGTCTGCCTGATTGGAAAGGAGCACAACTTCCTGGTGAATTCCTCAAAGCCTGGGCCTGCACAAAAAATAAAGGCTTTTTTGGAGCCTGGAGTAAATACCGTCTCCCTGGACATTTCAGCACAAGTCACTATAAGTATATATTTTTTGTAGGAATGGACTCTTGCTTTGTCTACATTTTGGAGAGCCACAGATGAGTGGTCACCGCCAGATTTGGGATGCAATCTGTTTTCAGTTTATTTATTCTTTACCCTGAAAATGAAGTTATGTTCGTGACACTATGGCATGGAGGTGTACCTCTCAGTAATGCCAGTGTCCTTATACGTCACACCCTGAATGGCAGTATCTCACCTGTGAGAGGTGTTGTACGATAGGGTGTAAGAATTAAGGTGGACCATAAAGAGAATTGCTTTTGATGAAAAAAGGTCCTCATAGTCATTGCCAACTACCCATATCTCAAGGAAAATACACAAGTGTACAGATAACTTTTTTATTTTTTCAAGGGTCATAAATGCATGAGTTGTATTGTTTTTATTTTATTTTATTTTTTAAACTAAGCTGCCCCTAAGAGCTGCATTATTGCAGTGCAGTTTGGGAGTGAACTTTGAGTGGGCTGCGAGTGTGCAGCAGCTGCCCTGATAGGGCCGTGCATCTGGAAGGCAGATGTCCTGGCAGGAATGGGGGCGAAGCCAAACCGCACAGAGCAGAGAGAGAAAGGGGGCGGGTGCAGGGGAACCCCACCCCAACCCTCCTTGCCCCGCCCCACACACATACACACACACACCGCCTCTGTCACCAGCCAGTCCTCTGGAGGGGGCCTCTTCTGTGCCTCCCGAGAGCACGTTTTCGGGCTCCGCAGTTCTGCACGCGCCCCAGAGGCTCTCATCTGCTTCCTGTGTCGGGCTTCTCCCTGCTTCATGGGGATTGGCCTGCTTCCTGTGTCGGGCTTCTCCCTGCTTCATGGGTACGGACCTGCTTCCTGTGTCGGGTTTGTCTCTGCTTCATAGGGATGGGCCTGCTTCCTCTGTCGGGTTTGTCCCTGCTTCATGGGTACGGACCTGCTTCTTGTGTCGGGTTTGTCCCTGCTTCCTGTCTCGGCTTTGTCCCTGCTTCATGGGACACAGGCCTGCTTCCTGTGTGGAGAGCTGCACATGAAGGCCGTGCTGCGAGGGGGGCGCTGGTGGGCACGGCGCAGCGATGATTCGGGAACGCGCTGCCGCAGGGCCGGGGAGCAGGCAGTGTCCTTGGCTGCCCCTCTGACTCTCGTGCCCGGTGCCAGTTTCAGATGGGAGGGAGCAGGTCTGTTTTCTGGCTCTGCTGTCATCACAGTCTCGTTTGATTGGCTCAGCCGTCGTCTGGATGCTTGCGAGACCACTGGGCCGGAGGCCGTGCACCCATCCCGTGTTGTGGTGAGCGGGAGGTGGGGGGGGCATCCTGCTTCAGCTTGAGTGCAAATTGCGAATGTCAGGTAAACGGAGGTTGTTTAGGGTCCAGTATACTTGGTGTAGTGGACTCTTTGCAGAGGCACGCTGTGTTTTTATATATAGCCAGTGTTTGCCATACCGCTGTGGGAGACCTGCTGGATGCCCGGTCCTAATGGCCGTGCTCCACTGCTCCGACACCGCGCCATCAATTATGAATGGCCCCCATGCGGTGCGCGGGATGCTCCGGCCCGGACGACTGTCAATCCTGCACTATTAGGAACTGTCGCCATGGCAACCCGACATGCTCCATTGGCTTCGGGCATTGTGGTTTAAAGTCACAGCGGCCTGCTGTCGGGTTGCCAAACTGCACCGCGACACTTGAGCGCCATCTGCCCACGCGAGTGCTGTGGCTGTGCGTAACCTCTGAAGTGCTTCTGTCAGCTCGGCACCCCACGCACAGTTTCGGATGCACTTTGCAATGCAGCTCAATCACTCTGGGAGTATGTATGATGTCCCTTTGAAAATATACACTCAGTGCCCTCTTTATTAGACATACCTGTCTAGTACCAGGTAGGACTCCCTTCTGCCTTCAGAACAGCCTGAATGCTTTGCAGCATGTATTTAACAAGGTGTTGGAAACCTTCTTTTAGGGATTTCGCTCTGTGCTGACTCGATAGCATCATGCAATTTTTCGCCCACACATTGTTGCTTCAGACTTTGCATCATACCAAAGATGCTCTAGTTTGTTGCTATCTGGAGACTGTGCAGGCCATTGGAGTAAACTGAAGTCGCTCTGTCGCTCTGTTGAGTCTGGGCAGCTATGAAAGGCGATGTCCATTGCTTCATAGCCATCGTAGACTAGGTGTTGGGGTAGATGGTTTGTTTGCGGGGCGGTTGGGGGGGGGCGGGGGTTTTGAGTTATGTGGGACAGTTCTGGAGCTGTCCCAGGCTGCAGGCTCACTCCGGCCCTGCTCTGCTCGCCCCGACAGGAGGCTGGTTCTGAGGGGCGAGGCCGGAGGATCAGACTCAATGAGTTTCCAGCGAAATGTCCGAGAAGTCAGGGCAGAGCACCAAGGCAAAGGATGGCAAGACCAAGTACGCAACCCTTAGCCTCTTCAACACCTACAAAGGCAAGTCACTGGAGACCCAGAAAACTGCAGGTAAGCTCAGCTCAGCTCCGCTCTTTCATGTGACTGAAACACGGCTGGATTAGCCTGCGGTTGTCTTCAGGATTTCAGGGGGTTGTATATTCAGTGTGTGTACCAGAAGGTTAGTTCTGTTCATTGAAAACTGAAGTGGAAGTCCACAGTGGATTTTTTGAAGAAGAGGTCTAACAAGTATTCCCTCAACTGAAGATTGAGGACTATGTAGAAAACTGTGTGATGTGATGTGTCAGTTTATAGAGCCTGGCCTCTATGCTCAATGTAAGCATTCTCTGATCCTCCATTTAAAAAGTCATTTTGCTTGATTTTGTTGTGTCTCTGCACTGCTGTGACCTTCGCTCTTATTTTCCCCTCGAAGTGGCTGCCAGACATGGGCTCCAGAGTTTGGGCAAGGTTGCTGCCAGTCGGCGCATGCCCCCTCCGGCCAACTTGCCCAGCCTGAAGGCGGAGAACAAGGGTAACGATCCCAACGTCAACATCGTGCCCAAGGACGGGAGCGGTTGGGCCTCGAGACAGGACCAGCCCGGCGACGAGCGGTGAGACGCGCGGAGGCCCCGCCTCCTAGCCCCGCCTCCTAGCCCCGCCTCTCAGCCCCGCCTCTCAGCCCCGGTCACGCTTAAAGCAGGAAGTTTAAATCAAGAACTGCACGGTTCAATCTAAAGCTGAACTGTATTTACCCGGATATAAAGAAGTTTATTTGTGACTTATCCTTATCCAGAACGATTTTAAATGAACTAGATAAGGGGTGGCCACACTTTTTAAAATTGCAAACTGCTTTTCCGGAAGACCAGGGAGGTTATGCGGGAGGTGGCTGTGCCGGAGCGAAATCAAAGAAGCGGCTGCTGTCGTTGCTTTTCAATTATGCTACGGTGTGTTTTCAACTTGTTCGTTATCTGTGTTTCAGGCAACAAGAGACCCCTCCACCCCAGCCCAAACAGGGGGCGCCTCAGCCACAGGAGGTGCCTGTGAGCACCAGTCGCTCCTGGGCCAGCAATAAGCAGCCTGGGCCAGTAGACGGTAGGTGGCTGCCCTTAATATTAGATTAGCTGATGACAAAAATCATTCTACCGTCTGTCTGTGTGTATTTATAAAGATGAATGCAATGTTATATTTGGAGAAATATCTCAATTACAACTGATAATTAAATGAAAGTTTCAAAGTAAAAACATGTAACTTACATTTGAATAGGCCTGTTATTGTAAGTAGCTTTGACTTTCAAGTCTTAACGCACCATGTAACGATTGGAATCCGTTTTTTGTGGGCCTGGTTTTCATGGGTCTGGTTTAATTCAGCCATAATCCATTTTAGGTCCATCTGCAGTCCTAGGCAGCATGGGAAAAGTTGTTCAATGTGAAGTTGTGCTGGCTGTTTGTAGCTGTATGCATTGTCTCAACTCCTTTCTATTCAAGTATTGTTAAATGATAGTAACAGTGCTTGTTGCACGTACTGATAAGTGACAGTAACAGTGCTTGGTGAATCTGTCGATAAGTGACAGTAAGAGTGCTTGGTGCATGTATTGATAAGTGACAGTAATGGTGCTTGGTGCACATATTGATAAGTGACAGTAATGGTGCTTGGTGCACATATTGATAAGTGACAGTAACAGTGCTTGGTGCATCTGTTGATAAGTGACAGTAATGGTGCTTGGTGCACATATTGATAAGTGACAGTAACAGTGCTTGGTGCATCTGTTGATAAGTGACAGTAATGGTGCTTGGTGCACATATTGATAAGTGACAGTAATGGTGCTTGGTGCACATATTGATAAGTGACAGTAACAGTGCTTGGTGCATCTGTTGATAAGTGACAGTAACAGTGCTTGGTGCATGTATTGATAAGTGACAGTAACAGTGCTTGGTGCACATATTGATAAGTGACAGTAATGGTGCTTGGTGCACATATTGATAAGTGACAGTAACAGTGCTTGGTGCGCTCAGGGTGTGTTGGGCTCAGTGATGAGAACCTCAGGGGAAGCAGCGGTTCTCCTCGGTGCGTGTTTATGAGGCGACGCTAACGAAGCTAACGTGTGTCGCAGGAGCCCCCCGGGTGAACAGTCAGTTCCACCAGGAGTTCCCCAGCCTGCAGGCAGCCGGGGAGTCGGACAAGCCGGGGGAGCAGCAGGAGGAGGAGCCGTACGGGCCCGGCCCCAGCCTGAGGCCACAGAGTGAGAGCTCCGATGCAGACCTGTGGCATGGGCCAAACCAGGACGCCCTGTGGTCACATTAACACAGCGTTCAGGGTTTTCTGTACACACAAAAAACACAGTTACAACGTGTGCTGCGTTCTGAAAATGCAGCTATTAGTCTTACTGCATCAACTGTCTTCATTTATTTCTAGGGATACCACCAGTTTGTTTAAAATTCTGGTGAAATTGGTCGAAACGCAGAAATGTTCACGACCTACCTTCTGAAAACTCATTTTTCAGAACGGAAGCTTCTGTATTTCTGAAAAAGCGTGACTTCTGATATCAGCACTTTGACCATCATTTAAAAGCTCAAGTTGCATTTTTAACAACAGTTTAATGTAAACAAATTTACTTGGAATGTTTTTTTTTTTTGTGTGTGTTTTTTGAGTGTGTTTTTTTGTTCCCTCTCTGAAACCACTTCTTGTGTGTGTAGATGTCGGCAGTTGGCGCGAGGGCGGGGGCAGGAATCTGAACACAGCACCCAGCCCCCCCGAGATGGAAAGCAAGGTGGCGGAGGAGGGGGCGGAGCGCAGCACGCCCTCCCCCGGCACGGACGCGGACGAGCCCCGCAAACCCGCCGCCGAGGGCCGGGACAAGCGGGACCCCCGGGACCGGCTGGGGCAGCCCGGCCCGCCCGCCCCCGCCCCTGCCCCCGCATCCGCACCCCAGCCCAAACTCAACGGGGGCCAGCAGCCTCCGGCCGGCGTGCCGCCTCAGTTCGCCCCCCAGTTCAGGGGCATGATGCCACCCTACGTGAGTAACACCGCTTAGCCCGCAGGTGATGGCTTCTCTCAAGGGAAAGCGTAAGGCGCGTCGCCTGAGATGTTGTATGCGATATTTCCGTGGCAACGATTTCCACTGTTCTGATCTCCTGTTGTGATGACATATTAGCATGTGTACCTGCCCCCTCACAAAGGGGGGTTGCTCTATCATATTGTGACGCCATATAAAAACGATGAAAGAAAAAGACATTTCTTTGCTCTTCTAGATGTTTCACGCCTACCCCAGGATGCCGTTTCCGCCAGTGCCGGGGAGCTATAGGTACCCCGCCCAACAGCAAGACGGAGCCAAGTGAGTGCTGCGTCACATCTGCATGGCTCACATTCTTCAGTCCGCAGCAGATTCCGTTTGTGTGCTGAGATCACAGTGGCGTTGTGTGAGCTTGTGCTTCTGTGGGAAGTGAGGGGGGGGGGGGGTTAAGGTTAGGGTTAGGGTTAGGGGGGGTGGTATGCTCACTGAACAAGGTTGAAGAGATCCTCGGTTTGAGCCTTAAATTTCATTTCTGTGAGAGGCCGTTTTGTTATACAGAGCAAATATCAGATTGTCATCTTCATTACCGTAACTCTCAGCACAGGAAATCTGAGTCAGAGCAAGAATTTGATGAAGGCGACTTAAATTTTATTTTTGCTAACGTGCTACTCATTCCAGTCCCTAAGAGCGTTTATTAGATTGTATATTTGCTTATGGACACCAATGGGCCAGATGCAGGCTACGTGGTATTGATGACTATCATGGGATAGTGAGGAATAGTTGTTATTGAAGACATGCCTGCTTTTTGGAAATATTTTGACCTTTCTCATTAGCAGGTAGACTTTATAGTGAAGTTCACGGTCCCTCCAATGTGTGTGTGTGTGTGTTCTTGTCTGTATCTCTATCATAGTTTATAGTTTGGTCCAAGGGATGGTGTTGCACTTGTGATTATATGATGATGAAAGGGCTTATCTGGTCCGTGACCATGCAGAGTTCCAGTGGGGAAACTGACCTGCTGCTTGTGCTTCCAGGGGCCCCCGGGCTGCCAACAGGCCCTCACAGGGCCACTCACAGGCCTGGCTTCAGGACCCCGACCGGCCCTCCATCATCAGCGCTACGGAGCTGAAGGAGCTGGACAACCTGGACACAGAAGCTGACGAGGGCTGGGCAGGTGAGCCTGGGTGGTTTTGCTGGAGCTGGTGCAGGGGGCTGTTGACTGGCGGGCCAATTCAGATAATGCCTCACTGTATAACCTTACAATCTGCCGTTTAGGAGCCCAAATGGAGGTTGACTACACGGAGAAACTGAACTTTAGTGACGATGAGGAGAACCAGGCTGGAAAGGAGAAGGGAGAGAATTGGTGAGTTAGCCATCACAAGTAGGAGAGTCTGACTCATCCTTAACACTTTTTTTCTTTGCGAATGAACTCATTTAACTCCACTACAGCTTTGCTGGACTTTTATTCCTCTTTGCTTATATACTAATGAAACTGTATGTTGATCAGTGTGTCAGTTATTGAGCATGGCGGAGGCTTTGTGAATTGTGCTGTGTGAAGTCTCAGTGAGCGACGTGTTTCCCGTCTCTGCAGGGAGTGGATGAGTAAGGTGGAGCGCATGCGAGCCCGCAGCGCTGAGGGCTCGGAGGCCCGGAAGGAGGGCGCGGAGGAGCGAGGGGGGAGCAAAGACTGGGCGGACGGCGCCGACTCCAGAGCTCCCTCTGCTGGCGGGAGGGCGCAGTACGGCAAGCCCGGTCAGCCGGATTACCAGGTCAGTGAGGGGGACAGTGTACCTCAGGCTTCCTTAGTGAACATGCCCCCCCCCCCCAGTGAGCATCCCCAGTGACCCCCCCCCCCCCCACCTCTCCCCCAGGGACAACACGCAGGACGCGCCACGGCGACCGGGCCCCCTCGGGCGGGCAAGCCGGCCGCGGCTCCCCCCGCTGGAGAGGAGGACCTGGAAGCGTGGCGGCAGAAGCGCAAGACGCAGTCGGAGCCGTCGGAGGCCGTGGAGCGGGCGCGGAGGCGGCGCGAGGAGGAGGAGCGGCGCATGGAGGTGCAGCGGCTGGCGGCCTGCGCCGAGAAGCTCAAGCGCCTCAACGAGAAGCTGCGCACTGCCGAGACCCGCGCCTCCCCCGTGCCGCCGGAGGAGCCCGCCGGACCGCCCGCCGCCCCCTCCCCCACCCCCGCGCAGCAGCCCCCCCCGCCCGCGCCCGTCCCCGCGCAGGACCAGCCCGAGCCCAGCGAGCCGGAGGAGGACCAGCCGTCTGCGTCCCCGCAGCCCGACGTGGGGGAGAGCGGCGTGCGGGAGCAGCCTGGGGACGCGGAGGTGCCCGCGGAGGAGGAGAGCCCGGCCGAGCGCGCTCCAGTGAGAGACTGCTTCAGCGCGGAGGAGAACCGAGGAGGTGAGGGTTGTCGTCATCGGTAACGGTCACTCTGTGCAGATGGGCCCCGGCCTTCACAGATGCCTTAATTATGTCACGGAAATGAGTGCGACTCGATTTGACCCCGCTGTGCTTTGCAGCCGAGGAGCCCCCCGTGCCTCTGTCCCGTGTGGAGCCCTCCAGCCAAGAGGACGCCCCAACGCTGCCCTCGGAGGTGGAGGGAGAGCCAGGCGCTGCAGTTCGCCCCTCCCTCACCTCCGGGTATTCCAAACAGTTTCAGAAGTCTCTTCCTCCTCGCTTCCTTCGACAGCAGGTATGACATCATAAAATGATGCGTGATGAGGGCTCGTTTTCTGTGTGATGTCAATCTTGCCAGCTTCCCCTCGGAAAAAGTTTGTGAATGGCCAGCTGACGTGTATTTCGGTATAGACGTGAGGTTCCGTGAGAGGCTGTTCTGAAGATATCCTGCCCCTTTTCTGCCTCCCTGTATAGGAGCAACTGAAGCAGCAGCAGCAGCAACAACAGCAGTGGCAGCAGCAACAGCAGCAGCAGCAACAACAGGGGGGCGCGGTCTCCCCGTCGGGGGCCCCGGGGCCGCCCCCTCAACATCGCTCTCTGTATCAGCCCCTGGGGCCGCACCCCCAGCATCTGGCCTCTATGGGCTTTGATCCCCGCTGGCTGATGATGCAGTCCTACATGGACCCCCGCATGATGTCCGGCCGGCCACCTTTGGACATGCCGCCCATGCACCCAGGTACCTGGACTCTGCTCTTACCTCTTGGGCTAAGGAAGTGATGGCTAAGGTCATTGAAAATGTCTATGGAGGCAGGGTCTGAGAAGGTCTATAGAGGCAGGGCCTGAGAAGGTTTATAGAGGCAGGGTCTGGTCTGAGAAGGTCTATGGAGCCAGGTTTTGAGAAGGTCTATGGAGCCAGGTTTTGAGAAGGTCTATGGAGCAAGATTTTGAGAAGGTCTATGGAGGCAGGGTCTGGTCTGAGAAGGTCTATGGAGCCAGGTTTTGAGAAGGTCTATGGAGCCAGGTTTTGAGAAGGTCTATGGAGCAAGATTTTGAGAAGGTCTATGGAGGCAGGGTCTGGTCTGAGGATGTCTATAGAGGCAGTGTCTGAGAAGGTCTATGGAGGCTGGGTCTGAGAAGGTCTATGGAGGCAGGGTCTGAGATGGTCTATAGAGACAGGGTCTGAGAAGGTCTATAGAGGCAGGGTCTGGGAAGGTCTATAGAGGCAGGGTCTGAGAAGGTCTATAGAGGCAGGGTCTGAGATGGTCTATACAGGCAGGGTGGTTGGCAAGAGAGCCTGGAAACCTGTGGCTGTGTCCTGATGGGTTCTTGCTTCTGTCCGTAGGGAGAATACCTCCGAAGCAGCTGGTGCGCAGAGACCCTGCAGACAGCAGCGGCTCCGGCTCGGACTCCTTTGACCACCTGACCCGACCCATCCGGGAGCACGGCCTCCCCAGCGAGCAGCGCATGGTGTGGGGCTCCGAGCCCTATCCCCCGACCGAACCCATACCCTCAGTCACGCCCCCCAAAGGACGGGATGAGACCAAGGAGCCCAGGTAAAGGAGAGCGGCGCTGGTTGTGCTTCTCACAGACTTCTTGCTTCCTGTTCCTTTATGCTAAAACTTGGGTACTTCATACTCTGCTCTCTGGTCTGTTGCTGTCTTGATTCATCGTGTATGCTGTGAAGTGAGAGCTCTTTGCAGAGGGTGAGGTCGTCCCTAATGGCCCGTCTCTGTCTTCTCCCGAGCAGAATGGACTCTGGGCTGGAGCTGGAGAGGCCCGTACCTGCCGCATACCCGCAGGAGCACAGTCCGCTGGAGCCAAGGGGGAAGAGCGACTTCTTCCGGGACTCGTCCGAACCGCTGTCTGCCTTCGGCTGCGGTCCGGAGGAGGCCCCCGGCCTGCTGCAGCCCGACAGAGGCCCCGCGGGGTCGGTGTTTGAGCCCCAGGAGGCCAGTCTGCCCTGCGGGGAGGAGGCGGAGACCCTGGGCCACTCGCTGCTGAAGAGGAGCATCTCGCAGGGGTCCAGCCACTCGCTCAAACTGGAGGAGCCGCGCTTCGACGGCGTCCCCGCCGCCCCCAAGACCCAGGAGCTCCCCGACCCCGCGGAGCCGGCGGAGGACAAGGCCCGCAGTGAGCCCTTCCCCCAGGGCCTGCCGGGCGCCAACAGGGCCACCCCGCCCGCGGAGGTCACGCACAAAGCGGACAAGCTGCCCTCGCTGGCCGCCAACAAGCAGAAGGCGGACATGCGCTGGGGCCAGCGGCTGGGGGCCGGGCGTCGGGACGGCCCGGCCGGGGACAGGCCCGTGCGCAGGTCGGGGCCCATCAAGAAGCCGGTCCTGCGGGACATGAAAGAGGAGCGCGAGCAGAGGAAGGAGAAGGAGGAGCGCCACGAGCGCGGGGAGCGCGGGGATCGCGTCAAAAAGGAGGTCGCCGTCAAGGCCCCCTCGGCTGCAGCTGCCCTCATGGAGGGTCAGAAACCCCCCGGCGAGGTTAAGAGGGAGCAGGCTGCCGCCCCCGATCTGGGAGACTCCTCGAGCAGCAGCTCAGGTAAGCCCAGAGGGCCGCAGGTGCCCGCAGGTACGCAGGGTCCGGCCCCCCAGGAGGACAAACAGGACAAGTCCCTGGCAGCGGACAAGCATCCCGAACCCAAACCGGCATCTCGCAAAGAGTCCAGCCTGCCTCCCCGGGCATATCGGAGGGAGGAGCGCGAGAGGGACCGGGAGCGGGACCGGGAGAGGGACCGGGAGAGGGAGAGAGAGAGGGAACGCGAGAAAGAGAGGGAGAAGGACTGGCCCGTCGACCCGAGCCACAGGGGCCGCGGCCGAGGAGAGTACTACTCCCGAGGGCGCAGCTACCGCGGGAGCTACGGCGGGCGGGGCAGGGGCAGCCGGGGCCGCAGCCGCGGGGACTACCCCTACCGGGAGCCGCGCTCGCGCTCCGACCTGCCGCTGTCCGCCGCGGGGGGCGCGGGCTTCCGCTGCCGCGAGGAGAGCGAGACGCGCAGCGAGAGCTCCGACTTCGAGGTGCTGCCCAAGCGCCGGCGCCGCCGCGGCTCCGACACCGACTCGGAGAGCGAGGGCCGCGAGTCGGCCAGCGACACGGGCGCCTCGGACCGCGAGCCCAGCGCCAAGCCCAGCCGCCCGCTCCGCCGCGAGCTGCCCGAGGCGCGCCGCGGCCCCAGACCGGGCGGGGCCCCGTCCTTCGGCCCCCCCCACGCTCCGGACAAGCCCGGCTCCCGCGAGGACGAAGGCCGGCCCAAGCCCGGCTTCCTGCCCAAGGGAGAGCCCTCGAGACGGGGCCGGGGGGGCCTGTACAGCCGCAGAGGGGCCGGCAGGGAGCGGGGCGGGCCCAGGTCGGTCCCCCTGCGGAGGGCGGGGATGAGGGAGTCCTCGCAGTGGCCCTCCAAGCCCATGGAGACCTTCCGCCCCGAGGAGGCGGACACCTCCAGGTTCGACAACCCCGGCCTGGACAGGCGGCCGCCCAAGTACGACGGGAGGAAGTTTGGGGAAGCCGGGCCCGGCAGCCGAGAGCGACCCCGCCGGCCTCGCCCCGCCCGCCCCCCCAGGCAGGACAAGCCCCCCCGCTTCCGCAGGCTAAAGGAGCGGGAGGCTGCCGTGATGGCCAGCGAAGCTGCCTCGGAGACCCCCGCCCCGGACTCCGCCTCCCCGACCCTGTCCAAGGCTTCGGGGTGTGCGCCGCCCTCGTCCGAGGGGGCCGCCCCCGAGCCGGCGCCGGCCGCGGGGGCGGTCCCGTCCGACGTGGGGCCCACCGCCGTCGTCGCCGCGGGGAGCAAATCGCCCGACCTTTCCAACCAGAACTCGTCGGACCAGGCCAACGAGGAGTGGGAGACCGCCTCGGAGAGCAGCGACTTCAACGAGCGGAGGGAGCGCGAGGAGAGGAAGGAGGCGCTGGAGTCCGCGAGCGTTGCCTCCGCCGCCGCCGCCGCGCAGCCCCCCCAGGGCGCCGGCGCCCCGAGCAAGGCCGCCGGGGAGGGGGGGCTCACGCCCAAACGCGAGGCCGCAGCCGCTGCCGCCGCCGCCAAGCGGAGCTTCTCCAGCCAGCGGCCCGTGGACCGGCAGAACCGGCGGGGCAACAGCGGGCCCAAATCCAGCCGGGGATACGCGGGCGGAAAGGGGGAGCGCAGGGGGGGGGTCTGGAGCCAAGGCCGGCCGCAGAGGGTGAGTGTCCAGCGGGGCCGACGCGGTCTTGCATGCGCCCAGTTGGGTACCGACACCCAAAATTGCTAGTACCTAGCTTAAGCGTGTGAACCTTGGTGTTTAGTATGCAGTATGTGTGTGCTTGATGAATATTTAATATGAGAGATGTGAGAGATTACATTTTCACCGTTCACGCTTAAGCTTGGCAGAGGTACTGTTCACACCTTGCCTGATTTGCATGACCTCCTGCCTGTTCTTGGGTGCTATATTAGGCTATATATTCTACTGCTTCATCTGTCACCTTATTAGTACTGCTAATTCCATTCGCTCTTCAGTCGGTTATTCACCTCTTCTGTCTCTCTTGCTTTTCTTTGGTCAATGTTTTTGCTTGTATGTTCCATACCTCCTTGTGGAAATGGGTTTCTTCATTAACCTTTGCCCTTAGTAGCGACATAGATGCCATATTGTATAGCTTTATTTCGCCAGTACCCAATACAGACTGGTGCACTCTATGATTTATTGGTTGTAGGTGGATGTTGGCAGTTGATTTCATTTTTCATGAATAAATCGGGTGAAAATAAATATTGCCAGCGATTCGGCTGTAGTGCTGTTTCTCTCTACTGGTGGAAAGTTAAATAAATTATTCAATTTTCTTGAAACGAATTTCATGACTGCAGCTGTATCCAGCATGATCAAGCTGTGGGATAGACGTTTGCAAAATTGCGGACTTCACCAGCGAATGCCTGTGGCATTGTGTGCATTATTCTTATGGGTGTGATGGCTCTGCTGGGCTTGGTAGTGTCTTCAGCGGCAAGCCTGTTCTCTGTTCTATTTCTATCTTTCTTTTTCTTGTTCTCTTTCTCTCTCTCTTTCCCCCCCCGCGTCTTTCCTGGACACTATCGCTCCGATTCTCTGTCTCTGGGGTCTTTGTCCTCAGGCCGCTCGAGGAGCTGGCCCAGGAACTGACCGGTGTCGATCCAACCAGCAGTGCCGCCCAGAACTCTGACGGCCACGGGGGCGCAGGCCAGCGACCCGCCAAGGACTCCGCCTCCCGCCGCAAAGAGGACGCCAAGCAGGCCGCCAAGAAGCCCAAGGAGAAGGCCGACGCGCTGTCCCAGTTCGACCTCAACAACTACGCCAGTGAGTTTTCTCCTCGCCCGGTCCACTGGAGGTTGTGTGCTTCAAGGTCACTCCAGCATAGAGCTTTCTTCATTCATTTTCATGCATCGTTTGGTCGTTTTGGGGATGTTGTTTTCCGGCTCTGTACACAAAAGCAGTGGGTAGCTTTGCGCTGTGCAGGCGAAACGAGCGTTCACCTGCTCCGCTTGTTCCCTGGTGGCAGGTGTGGTGATCATCGACGACCACCCGGAGGTCACGACCCTGGAGGACCCCCAGTCCAGCGCCAACGACGACGGCTTCACGGAAGTGGTGTCGCGCAAGCAGCAGAAGCGCCTGCAGGACGAAGAAAGGAGGAAGAAGGAGGAGCAGACTGTGCAGGTGCTGTGCAGCACCTTGCCTGCCTGCTCACAGTTTAATGTTAACCGATGTTAAGGCATTGACGCTAATTTATCTCGGAATCTGGTGTCAGCTGACGTAATTATGCGCGTCATACGGAAGACTCTGTTCCGTTTCGCTTGTGCGTGTCTGACTGTCTGCCCGTTCCCTTTTTTAGAACTGGAGTAAGAAAGGCTCTGGTGAAAAAGGAAGAGGTGGGGGTTCCAAGCTGCCTCCTCGATTTGCCAAGAAGCAGCAGCAGCAGCAGCAGCAGCAGCAGCAACAACAACAACAGCAGCAGCAACAACAACAACAACAGCAGCAGCAGCAACAACAACAACAGCAACAACAACAGCAGCAGCAACAGGCGATTGCATCTTCCCAGGCCGCCCACCTGGCCCCTGCCCAGCCAGCAGGCCAGCCCCAAGCTCAGCCGCAGCCCCAGCCTCAGCCTCAGGAGGGCGCTGTGGCGCTGCCCGGCGCCGTGGACTTCACCGGGAAGAGCCTCGCCGCGGGGCCGGCCCACGGCAGCCTGGGCACCGAGCTGTGGGACAACAAGGTGGCGGGGTCGGCCGTCCTCCCCGACATGAAGAAACGTGAGTGGCGGACGGACAGGCCTATCCGAGCACTGCTTTCTCTGAGCGTCGCCGATGTGCAGCGTTTCTCACGAGCGGTTTTGTGTCTGTGTGATGCAGTGGGACCCATCAGCCCGCCCCAGCCCCCGTCCGTCAGCGCCTGGAACAAGCCTCTGACGTCGTTCACCGGCACGGTCACGCCCGAGGTACGTTTACCCAGAATGCACGTCATCATCGTGTCCCATTACGAGAACATCGGCGTCCACGTGTTGAGCGTTTTCATCTTGCACTGACAAGTCAGACGAGTTAAGACTGTATTTTAAATTAATTTATGGAATAAGGGCTTTCTTTAGATTATTTCAGAAAATAGTTTATTCTTTATTGTATAAAAAAACAAGGTCTAGTGGGCAGACCTGCTTGCAGTAATGCACAGAATGGCTGTAACCTCTCTCCACTGGGAGAGCTCATTTCATTAGCCTGGTGGCCAGTGCTCAGTCATCCTACTGAAAGTGATGTACCTCAGAGAGCTTGTGGCTGTGAGGAGGCTAATGGCTTTGCTGTGTGGGAGCAGGGGGTGAAGTCCGGTGCGGAGGTGGGCGTGGAGCTGGGCATGGACAGCATCCAGTTCGGGGCGCCCTCGTCGGCGGGCAGCACGGACAGCGACGGCGTGCCCGCCATGCTGGAGAAGGGTTCCGACAACAAGCTGCCCGAACCCAAAGAGCAGCGGCAGAAGCAGCCCCGCGCCGGGCCCATTAAGGCCCAGAAGGTACCGACTCCCTGCACCCCCTCCCTCCGAGCCCCCATCCGACTCCACGGCCTCAGCTTTGGTGCCATACGTGTAAACACAGATTTAAAAAACCTGTCTCAAGCACATTCCTTTTCTAAGAGATGCTGCGTTTACCCTCTCTGAGTTGTGAGATGAGCAAACTAGTGATATGCCTGAAATGGGAATTGATAAGTGATAACCCATAGCAGGCTTAATATCGGTAATGTTGACTAATGGTTATAATCAAATGACTATTTTTATATTTGGTAAAGCTCGTCAAAATGACACAGCTACTCTCACCGTGTTACACCAGCTTAGGCTACCTCTCATTATTTACTGAGAAGCTTCATCAGGAATGTGCCGTTTGTCACAGTCTCTATAGCGTGTGTTAATATCATCAACCGTGAGCTCCAGAATGAAACGTACATGCAGGGTTAATGCAAGGATCAGTGTGTGTCGAGTAGCAGCGCTCCAGAGTCCCACAGCGGCACTGCTGTTTAATGGTATGGGAAACGCATATGTGCAGTGCCATGAAGATGTATTTGCCCCCCCCTCCCCCTGATTTGCTGAATTATTGCATGTGTCACAATGAATGGCTTCAGATCCTTCGACAAAATGTGGTATTAGACAAATGGAACCCGAATCAACACAAAACACAATTTTAAAATTATTTCATTTAATGAAAAAAGTTATCAAGCACCTGTATCGCTCTTGTGGAAAAGTAATTTGTTGCACTGAATGGTGCTGAAGATTTGGAATCATGCAGCCTGACGTGCAATAATAGGCAAAAACTTTGCAATGACTCTGTAGACTGGAGCCCAGTCTGCCTTTTATTGTCATCTCTGCCCAAAGTGAGTGACTGCGCGTGATTTATTGCAGCCGTAAGTGCTTTAGCTCACATGGGGTCGTAAAACTGCTGTGCTGTGTTTTTCGCATGGCCAGCTTCCGGAGCTCAGTCCCCCGGAGGCCAAGGAGTACAAGCCGGGCCCCATCGGGAAGGAGCGCTCCCTGAAGAACCGCAAGGCCAAGGACGGCCGGCAGTCGGAGGGCGAGGGGCCCGACAAGGGCGGCCCCGGGGGCGGCCGCGGGGCCGACTCGGGCTCCCCCACCAAGGACGGCAAGGTCCCCGAAATGGGGGGCGACATTGAGGGCATGATCACCGCCCCGTCCGTGGAGTACGGGAGCGTGTCCAAGGTGAGTGCTGGGGTAGCGTCAGCACGTCACAAACGGGAATTAGTGTTTTTTTTTTTTGGTTTGTTTTGTTTTTCTAAATTGAAGATCATTTTAATAGTGATTGATTCCATCAAATGCCTTGTCTGTCTTCACAATCTGCCATGTTTTGTTTATTTTTGTGCAGAAAGATGTTAGCGCTTGAAATTAAGAAGTTGTAGAGACTGGGTTTTGCGATTGCTAACTTGCTTTGGGTACCTGCAGGAGTTGGGTCTTTCCAGCTTGCTGCTGTAGTGTAACTATTGTTCTTCAATAAGTACATGTTCTGACGACCGCCTGCTTTGTTTCTCCCTAGGAATCCGTGACAGACTACACCACCCCGTCTTCATCACTGGCTGACAGCGTCCCCACCGGCGTGAGCAAGATGGAGGAGAGCCTGGTAGCAAATGTGAGTTTCCACAGGCGCCAGTGGGGCAGCTAGGCTAATGGGGAAGCTAGGCTAATTGGGCGGCAAGGCTAACGGGGAAGCTAGGCTAACGGGGCGGCTAGGCTAGCGACACTGCAAAACAGATCGAACTCTGCACCTGCCGGTGTGTTCAGTGTGTATAAAACACCCTCCTTCTCTGCTCCTCCCAGGTGGCCCTGCCCCACACCCTCCCGCTGCCCCGCAGAGAGGCCCTGCAGCAGAGCTCCGCCCTCACCACCGTCTCCCCGGCGACCGTGGATCTCACTCTGAAGGTGAGCACACGTCTAGCTAGCAGGGGATACAGTCCCGGATGGCAGCGTAGAATAATGCTTGGGGAGCTGGGCTTGTAGCTAAGATCGCTGGTTCAATCCCCAGTATGGACACTGCCATTGTACACACACCTGTACTGCTTCAGAAAGTGTTCCACTGTGTAATTGGTGTAATTGTTTTTTTGGGGGTTCAGTTCAGTGTACATCTTTATAGTTTTTAAAGTGCTGCTCCATATTTGCTGTGGTGTGCCTGTCTGTGACCCCCCCCCCCCCCCCGGCAGATGGAGTCGGCGCGTAAGGCGTGGGAGAACTCGCCCAGCCTGGGGGAGAAGAGCTCGCCCGTCACCTCCTCGGCCTCGCCCATCACCAGCGGCAGCGGGGGAGGCAGCGCCTCCTACAGCTCCTTCTCCAGCGCCTCCATGCCGCAGATACCCGTGGCCTCGGTCACCCCCAGCACCTCCCTCTCAGGTGGAGCGGCCCGTCGTCATGGAGCTTCTCCTCTTCCCTTTAGCACCTCCCTGTTTTTAATATGTTAACCGTGAGACTGGTTTGGGATATGTTTGGGGTTAGCATGCTGCATTTGCATTTTGGGTAAAATGCTAAAGTAAATGTAGCATGCTGCCCTGCTGTCCCTGTGGCAGTATTATGGGTAATTACTGTCATTTGATCAGGCTCATATATTTAAGCCTGATTACCAGTGTGCAGGATGACTCAGGGCTGGTGCAGGTTGCCAGATCGAGCTTCTTTATTCATTAGTTTGGGCATTTGTACAGAAGCAGATTCTGTACGCACAGAATTAGAATGTTTATAAATAAGTGAATATTACTGTTAATTATGGGTATTCAACTAAATCTTTTTTATGTGTGATATTTGTTTCTATTATAATAAGCTTTACTGTTTAAATAACTAAATTCTCTGCTTTTTTAGAAAGACTGCTTCTAAAATCGTGGTGGTTGTTACACAGTGACGAATGTAAGCCATAACAGACTTAAACCAACGCCTGAGTGTTTACGATGTTTGTTTTAAATGTTTTCCCTGCTCCTCTCAGGCTCTGGGACCTACACCACGTCCTCTCTGAGCACGAAGACCACCTCCGCGTCCGACCCCCCGAACATCTGCAAGGTGAAGCCGCAGCAGCTGCAGGGCGGGGGCGTGTCGGGGGGCTTCTCCCAGCTGGGCTGCGTGCCCTCCCTGCTCCCCCAGCAGCAGACGCCCCAGGTCTTCGTGTCCCAGTCCGCAGCTGCAGCAGGTGGGGAGCCGTCCGACGACCCGCCCCCCGCCCCGCCCCCGTCCCGCCCCTTCCCTACCCTTGCCCCACCCCCGGCCCCGCCCCTGTCTCCGCCCCTCGCCCTCCCCAGCCCTCGCCCAGTGGGACTGCTGTGATTAGGCTTCAGAGCGCTGGCTTCACATAAGAGCTTGCTGGCTCGATCTGTCCAACTAGGAAAAATGAAGCAATTAATGAGGTCATTTCCCAGCTGGCTTTTAATGGACTTTGATCGGAGAACAGACTGGCCCGCGTGCCAGAGAGGAAACGAGTGCAGGAATGCCCAACATGACAGTGAACGCTGCAGTTAATTATAACGCAGAGGGAATATTATCTGGATATGAATCCAGGCGAGCGCGCACTAAAGCATTAAAAACATGTGCACTGATCTGGATGATGTTAAAGGTTTGAAGTAAGGTTCAGTTTGGTTGGTCCCTTTATGGCGTGCTGTGTCCCATAAGCCCCTCTGAGTGTGATCTCTGTGCTTCTCCAGGCTCTGCGGCCCAGATTCCTGCCTTCTACATGGACACCAGTCACCTGTTCAGCCCGGCGCACCCCCGCCTGGCCCCCCCGTCTCTGGCTCAGCAGCAGGGCTTCCAGCCCGGCCTCTCTCAGGTACCGCCAGCGCCAGGCTTCCTGCGCGGAGCGCGTCTCAGTGCTGACAGCGGTGTGTGTGTGTGTGCGCGCGTGCTGTGTGCATGCGTGCTGTGCGCCTATGTGTGTGTACTGTACATACTGTACATTGTGGCAAGCGGGACGTCCCGAGACCCTGCCCTCTCACTCCTGCTTATGGGACGGTCCTCCTCAGGCCCAGGCTCCATCGTTTGATTTTTATTTGTTCCTCCTTCCAGCCGACGGCGGTGCAGCAGATCCCCATCCCCATCTACGCGCCTCTGCAGGGGCAGCACCAACATCAGCACCAACACCAACATCAACATCAGCACCAACACCAACACCAACATCAGCATCAGCACCAACACCAACACCAGGCCCAGCTGGGCCTGAGCACCGGCCCCCCGGTGTCCCAGCCACAGGACCTGTTCAGCTCCTCCCTGCAGCCCTACAGGTCAGCAGTGTGCAGGCAAGGCTCTCACTCAAAATTCAGCCATTTTCCCTCAAAAAATAACAGAGAATTTAGGACAAGATCTCGGAACTTCATAATTTTTTTTTATTTTTCACGAAGTGGGTAGGGCACACACTCAGGGGAAACTCATAAATGCATGTTGCTATCCTTCTTCGGCTATTCATAGTTTGTGGCCTGCTCTTGGCTTCACAGTATTATTTATTATTTATTTTAGATTTTTATTTAGTTTAATTTTTACTATTTATTTTTTGCTTTTCTTTCTGAGCCCTACCCATTGTGAGTGTTTTTCTGGTTACATGTGCCGGGCTGGTTTTCCAGCACACTGGTTTAATAATCGGTTGCTGCACTGAAATGCCGTTGGGCGTAGCTGCAGTCAGCTGTGTTAGCTCTGTACCATACATGCTGTACCCCAGTAGAATGCAGGGTGCTGAAGCTCCCCCCCCCCCGCCCCCCTCAGGTCCCAGCAGGCCTTCATGCAGAACAGCCTGTCGCAGTCTCCCATGATGCTGTCGGGCACGACGCTGCACAGCTACCCGGGCGTGCAGCCCCCCGAGCTGGCCAAGCCGCAGTCCAGCCTGGCCTACCAGCAGACCTCCAGCGCCCAGCACATCCCCATCCTGTTCGAGCCCCAGCTCAACCAGCCGTCGGGCCTGGGCGGCTCCCAGCTCATCGACACGCACATCCTGCAGGTGGGGGTCCGGACCCGACGCTAGTGCTCTGCGCTAGCGCTCGCGCCAGTCGCCGGCTGTCCTCCTCCCGTTTTGCTGTCTGTGAAGTGGGGAGGATTTTAGCTGTGGATAAACGCGGTTGGGTGGATTGAACGTGTTGGGTGGATAAACGCGGTTGGGTGGATAAACGTGGTTGGGTGGATTGAACGTGTTGGGTGGATAAACGCGGTTGGGTGGATAAACGTGGTTGGGTGGATAAACGCGGTTGGGTGGATAAACGCGGTTGGGTGGATTGAACGTGTTGGGTGGATTGAAGGTGTCGGGTGGATTTGAACGTGTTGGGTGGATTTGAACGTGTTGGGTGGATAAACGCGGTTGGGTGGATCGAACGTGTTGGGTGGATCGAACGTGTTGGGTGGATTGACCGTGTCGGGTGGATTGACCGTGTCGGGTGGATTGACCGTGTCGGGTGGATAAACGCGGTTGGGTGGATTGACCGTGTCGCGGTGCAGCGCACGGCTCTTGGCGGTGTTGTGCTGAGGCTTTTCCTGAGCGGTTGTTGTGCTGAGGCTTTTCCTGAGCGGTTGTTGTGCTGAGGCTTTTCCTGAGCGGTCGTTGTGTTGTTTTTTGGGGCAGGCGCGGCAGGGGCTGAGTCAGCACTCGAACCTGTACTCCGGACAGGTGCAGCAGCACGGACAGAGCAGCTACTACAGCTCCACGCAGTCCCCCAGCTCGGCCCTGCAGCAGGTAAGCCCTCTCACACACCCCGCCCCTGTCCTGCAGCCGGTAAACCCTCTCACACGCCCCCCAGGGGAAGCCCTGCCCCCGTCCTGCAGCAGGTATCAGAGACACTGCTTCCTACGCCAGCTGTGCACAAGGTGACCCGGGCATTTCTGTGTCCACCCAGGTGACTGTGCCTCTCCCCGGCTCCCAGCTCTCCATGCCAAATTTCGGGTCGGCGGGAGGCCAGCCTCTGCTCGCCCTGCCCCAGTCGCTGCCTCCCACTCCGCCCCAGGCGCAGCCCCAGAGCCTGAGCCGCCAGCCCCCCATCAGCCAGCCCTTCCGCGGGCTCATGGGTCAGAGCGGGCACAGCATGATGCAGCCCTCCAGCAAGGTGAGTGGCCCGGTCTAATCAGCGCAGAGCCCAGGCGATGCTCCAGACACCCGCCATCTTGGCTCTGTGAGGTGCCATTTTTCCACAGTTCATTTAGCTGTCACCATGGAGCTTTAATGCCATTTGCGCTTCATTTATTGCACTTTTGTGGGATGTGTGTGTATGTGAGTGTGTGTTGCCACTGACGTAGCTGCACTGTTGTCACGCAGATGTGTGAGATGGATTTGAAGCTGTTTGGCAGTGGGATGGATATGAAGCCTGGGACTCCCCCAGTGAGCGCTCGGAGCACCACCCCCACCTCCAGCCCCTTCAGGTACCGCCCTGGCACGTTCCAGTCCAGGTAGCCTTGATTACTAGCCTCTTAGGCTAGAAATATACTTGAATGTTTTTGCGGGTGACATTGTTCCCTTACTCATCTGCTTGCTTTTTGTCTGTCTGGGGGTTTAAAAGGTATGTCTACTAGGAGGTAGAGCAGGGTATCTCTTCTAATGATTCTGGCATCTTTCCTGGCTTCCTATATGTATACTGCCCCCATGGTGAACACGGGTATTGCACCTGACCGATGCGTAGAGTTAATTTTTGAGGACGTACACAAAGAACGCTCTGAATGACTTGGGGATACGCATGAGGGGAAGCTTGCTTACGTGTTCTTGTGATTTTAAATCAAGTATGTTTCCAGCCTGAGGTATCACTGTTAGCACTGTCATACCCATATATTCCCTAACATGCAGTTTCCAGGTTTCCTTGCTGCTAAATGAATGTGAAGTGTCAGGCCCAGCCTTTGGCTCAGCCTGTTCCTGTGCCTCTCTCCCGGCCTGCAGAGCGAGCTCCACCAGCCCCAGCAGCCAGAGCAGTAAGATGAATAGCATGCTGTACCAGAAGCAGTTCCAGTCGGGCTCCGCAGGCATGCGCATTCCTCAGCACTACGCCGGGCAGTTCACCCCGCAGGTGAGCCGCGGCTCCAGGTTCCGCTCCGCCGCGCCACCGAGCTAGCTCTAGGCTAGCGGAATGCAGCAGCCCACCCCGTCTTCACTGGCTCCGTGTGCCTTCTCTCCTCCCACTCTCCCCCACAGATGCTGTCTCAGCCCAGCCTGGTCTCCCCGCTGGTTCGCCCGCCCCACTCCAGCTCGTTTCCGGGAGGGGTGCAGAGGACTCCGCTGGGCCCCCCCATGTCCCCCTCCCTCGGTGCCGGGCTCATGCCCCACCCCAGGCCTCAGCACCCGCCCCGTGGCCCCCCGGGGCCCTCCATGGGCCCTCGGGGTACGCACGCTGCACTGAAGGCAGAGCAGGACCTGAAGGTCGGTATTCCCAGCCAGTGCACTTTAGCACGTTAGCCAGCTCAGAGATGGTCCCATTGCTCTGAGCTGGCGCTAATGCTACACAACCAGTGCACCTTAGCACGTTAGCACGTTAGCCAGCTCAGAGATGGTTCCATTGGGCAGAGCTGCCACTAATGCTACACAGCCAGGGCACTGCTGCACGTTAGCACGTTAGCCAGCTCCGAGATAGTCCCATTGCTCGGTTAGCATTTAGCGCTCATAAAGCACTGCTGGCTGGTGCACTGAGCAGTGTGTCTGTTCTCCCGGAGCTCATGGCTGTTGTCTCTCCCCCCAGGCTAAGCAGCGTGCCGAGGTGCTGCAGTCCACCCACAAGTTCTTCTCCGAGCAGCAGCAGCAGCAGCTCAAGGCCCCGGTCAGCAAGCCGGGGCGGGTGGACGGAGGGGGGAAGGGGGTCGACAGCGTGGCCCCCAACCACCAGGGGGGGCCGCCAGGGGGCTCGGAAGCAGAGAAGCCCCCCTCCCTCGCCGGGCCCAAGCCCATACGGACCGGCCCCATCAAGCCCCAGTCCATCAAGCCTGAGGAGAGCAAGTAGAGAGAAACCCCCCCACCCCCTAACCCCCCCCCGCCCGCCCCCGGTCGCCTTGGCGCCCGGACCCTCGGGAGAGGGGGAGGCTCTGCTCACGCACTTACTCACACACACTCACCGACTCGCACGCCCCCCCCCCCCCACCCCAACCCCGGCCCGTCCCCATCGTAGGATTAGGAGGAGCATCCTCCCTCCCCCACCCCACCCCACCCCACCCCCAGGGGCGTCGGTGGGCTCTGCATTTGTGTTGAGTTGGGCCCCTCTTTTTTAGCAGGGGGGGGGGGGGAAATGGCACAGCTTTGATGGCTGCACTCGGAACGTGTACGAATGAAGATACAGTAAAGAAATGAAATCCGCTGCTGAGTTTGCAATTTTCTTTTATAGCAATATATCTTTTTCTCCATGGCTTTTCTTTTTTTTTCTTCTTTTTTTTTTTTGAGTGGAATCACATGTATTTGGAGGGAGTTTTTTTTTTCATTTTTTGTTTTGTTTCGAATGCATTTTTTTGTAGTAAAAACAATCTAATTTAAAAAAAAAAAAAAGGTGTTTTAGCGAGCAAGTCTTTTTTTCCTCGTTCCTCCAGTAACTAATCGCAAACGTTTAGGGGAAACTAACGTCGAGAAGCGAGCAGCAGCGCGTCCATTTACCGTTTGAACGGAACGCAGCGTAGTTGCCGCGCGCGCCCCCTCCCTCCCTCCCTCCCTCGCCGTCGAGCGTTTTAACCCAGTCCGCTGCGCATCAGGAAACCGCTTGGTTTTGCCTTTTTTAAAAATCGCCCGCAAAGGAAGTGCGAAGTCGCCGGCGGGCGGGCGAGCGAGCGAGCGAGCGTGTGATTGACGGGTCGGTCGATTCGACTGCGGCCTCTCTCTCTCCGCTTTAAGCCTGGGCTCTCCTCTTGGTCTCTGAGCCGAGGCAGAGTCGCGGGAGGGCGGCTGTTTGGATTTCGGAAGGGCTGTCCGCTGCCGGGAAGTGCGCGTCCGTTTCCCGTGGGATGGGGGGGGGGGGGGGTTGAACTGGGCGTGGTGAACGGTTAGGCCGGGCCTGGCGCTAGGTAGCGATTCGTCGCCTTTTGTGGCTCCTGCTAACCAGCCTCTCCTCTCCATAGCAAAGCCAACCCATACGACCCGACCTGCGATTCTCACTCTTTCTTTGAATATTTTCATTCTCTCCATCCTCCCTCCTTCTCTCTCTCTCTCTCGCTCTAGTATAGTTCCAGTTAGGACGACGACTCAGACCATGCTGCTGTAGATAAAGAAGATCGTGCGACGTTGATCACGAGAGAAAATCACGACATAGGACGGGTTTGGAGTAGCTGGGGGGGGGGGGGGGGGGGGGGGGGGGGGGGGGGGGGGGGGGGTGAGTTTCGATTTTTTATACTAGCGAAGAATCCGCGTGTTATCTCTGAGGGGCGAGGAGGGCCTTGAGGTGTAACGGTTGTTCAGATGTCTCTGGCCTGAAGGACATTTTTTTCTGTTGTAAAGACGCATCCCCCACCCTGTCCTCTCCAGGCTCTCTTAGCACGGCTATGCTATCCCCCACCCACACTCACCTCTGCAGCAGCACTGTGGCACCGGCGGGGCCAGTACTCTGCCTGCACCCCGAGGGGCTCCAGAACCTTCTAGACATCTCGTGAGGATGAGAACATTGTCGTGGAGGACAGGGGAGGGAAGGGGCAATGAGATTGGATTGGTTTTCTTTTTTTTTTTCTTTGTTATTTTTTCTTTGTTTTTTTTTTTTTTGTTTACTTGTACAGGGGTTTAATCGCTGTATTAAGATATGTAAGGTCTTATTTACATTATCTTGGTTTGGTTACAGAAACTAATAAAATAATATGCTGTAAAAATGGAATAGCGAATGTTGAATACTTTCTTAAAGTTATTCATTGTTCTTGGGGGTGGGCGGAGGGGGGGCTGTTATTGTAACTGTAGCAAACAAGGCCGTTACTATACCCAAGCCTGTACTATACCCGAGGATCTGCCAGACCATTTTATAGTGGGTGTTCCGAGGCAGTAAGACATTGTAACTGGTTTGGGTCTTCAAGTCTGTTGGTACTGTATGTCACTTAGTTGCTGTGGTTGTCTGAAATATCAAATCTGATATCAAAATTTAGGTTACTGTACTTCACGTGTTTCTCTGCCACCTAAAAGGAGTAAAACGAAAATTTGCAGATGCAGAATTTTGTTTCACACAAGTGAGATGACACCAGAGAAGTTTATATAATCTTTATTTATTAACCATACGAATATGAATTTACATTTTTCAACGTTGGCAGCACTAGTACTGATACTATGCAGAGGACAGAAATGGCAAATATATTTTTTCAAAGGTGCCATTTTATTATGTACAGGGACAAATGACATGTTATAGAGGAAATATCTATGTTATGTACAGTGTAGGTTAAAGCATAAAACATTTCAACAGGTGGCCCATCAGATATGGATGGGGTGTATACATACGTGTATAACACACATTTATATTAACTATATACACACATTTCTTGGCTTTTCTTTTCTCCCTGCCCCCTCAGTGCTGTATGCAAAAAAAACAAAACATGGTAACAGACAAAGTCCATAGAAAAATAATTCATCTGTGGCACGGGGTGTGGACCCTGCCGACGCCTTCCTTCAGAGACAGGTGCACCCTGGGGGCCTCATTTCCTACTGTTCTTCTAAGCAAAGCTTTCATCTCAGATTGGCTGTTGGTGCGAGTTCGTGCTTTCCGCTGCGATGGGGAGCGTGCAGTCATGCGCTGGGGGGGGGCGATGCCTTCCGATCTACGAGGCGCGGCTGGACGAAGGAGTCCGATGATCAGCACTCGGGAAGGGACAGCAGGAGGGGAAATGTTCGTTAGCGACAGGTGGAGAGCAGCAACGATCAGGCTTTCCCGCTGGGATCATCCTCTCCGGCTCCGGCTCAGTTGGCTTCCGGCTTGCCCAGCCGCACAGCGTAGGAGACCATGTGGAAGTTGTCCCAGGAGAAGAGCTTCCTCTGGACGGGGTTGTAGTCCACCATGCTGTTGTAGCGGTAGCTGTTCCGCATCGGCACGGCGATGGACCTGCTCTCGCCGGTGGCGGTGTCGAACGCGTAGTTGACGGTGGTGTTGGGCGAGGCGTAGCTGGCCACCGTGTACAGCCGCCCGCAGATCATGAAGGCGTTGGCCACCGTGTTCTTGCGGATGTTGGTCTCCCAGCTCCTCCGCACCTCCAGGCCGCCGGGGTCCAGCTGGGAGACCACGATGGCGCCCTTGGCCTTGTTGGTGCTGTAGATGGCCCACAGGCCCTGCTCGTCCACGGCCAGGTCGATGTCGGTGTAGCCGCCCCAGGAGTAGGGGAACTGGCCGTGGAAGCCGGCGTGCGGGAGGTCGCGGCGGGCGGCGATGCTCTCGGTGGCCAGGTCGTAGCGCAGCAGCGTGCGGCTGCGCCGGCGCTGGTAGTACAGGGAGCCGCGGTACATGGCGGCCCCCGTGCTCTCCACGGGCTCGGGCAGGAGCAGCACTTTGGTGGGGAAGCCCCGGCTGAGCTGGTCCATGTCCTCGTAGCCGTAGAGCTCCCGCACGTCCGCGCCCACCGTGTTGATGCGCCACAGCATCTGCGGCCCGTAGGGGCCCACGGCCTCCGGGTCCTGCATCCACACGCCGTACTTCCCCGTGATGCTCTCCGCCTTGCGGTGGGACACCGGCTCCCCGACCCACACCAGCTCCCCGCAGCCTGGAGGCGAGAGGCGGAGAGGGGCGTGAGCCGGGAGCACGGGGGGGGGGAGACAGTGACACGTGTTGGAGATAAAAAGTGAGGTGAGGCGTTTGAAGGGTAAGGATTCAGGAACAACTGCTTAACTGGATCATGCACTACTGGTTTAATATCCTGTGAAGCCAGCTTTATGACCTACAAGTACAGAAACACTATGCGTTCAGAAACACCGTTCTGAGGAATTGATACTATTGTAGAAAAAATTGTATGCAAACATTCCTTATTGAGAATGAAGCGTGTGAGTGAAAGGTCAGTGAATGCATTACGGAGGTTTGAGCACTAGGGGGCAGTGTTATGAGGGTTCGTACCTGTGCTATCCTGGCTGCCTTCCTGAATCTGTTTGGGTGCCGGGACCTCTGTCACTTCCGCCTTCACCTCCTGATACCTGGGATTGCCGAGCTGCCAGGCGGGGTCTGCAAGAGCGAGTGAGAGTCAAGGGGGACAGAAAACACTTCGAACGGAGACCGAGTGCTTCCCCTGAGGTTGCATCAGCCCCGTTTTCCATTTGGTGTCGGAAGCAGGTGACTTGCTGCGGAAGAGAAGGAACAGAGATGAGAGAGACAGAGGAGCATGCGAACAAAAGGAGCCTACCTGTCGCCCCGCCCGCCTCACTCTGGCCCCTGTTTTGCGACACCAGGTGGGAGAGGATGTTTGATCCTGCAGGCACAGACAGCCGAATCACAGACAGACACAGACACGGGCACGGACACGCGGCAACACCGAGCACAGACGACACACACGTGGGAGAGGAATCCGACAGACGACGTTCCTGCCGTCCGCAGGTACCAGCATCCCTCCCTCCGCAGTCCCGGCCACAAAAGCTGGTCTGCGTTACCAATCAGGAGGGTAAATAAACAGACAATGCTGATGACACTGAGCTCTTCTTCTGTCCCCCCCCCCCCCCCCCCCCCCCCCGGAGACTCTGCAGCACTTGGCGGCCCTACTGACAAGCAAGAATGTGACGGGAGGAAACGAACACCAATGAGTGAATTCCCAGCTGCCACGGAGCCTGCTGGACTGTGACCCCGCCCCCCCCAGCGGACCCCCCCCCTCCGCTGACGCACCAGCCTGTCCAGCATGGCAGGCCAGGCTCAACTTGAACAACCCCGGTCCACCCATCTCCGAAGCTATCCCAGGACATCTCAATTGCTCCCGTTTACAATTTGGCACAAAATCATTTCAGCGCCTCCAGCCAATGAATTCCCTGTTGCGATAATCTAAACTGTGAAGAATTACAGACTAACTGTTTACAGGGGCAAATGCTATCTCATCTGATGATGGTAACCAGAGACATCAGGCTAATGAGCCTGTCTCATGAATACAGTGAGGCCAGTTCCCAGGAGTAGTCTAACAGGGGAAATGGGGCGGTTCTATCAATCACTGTAGGTAAGCAAACACGTTATTTCTGAATAAATATACAGAGAACAATTGATGCGCTTCTGGCAACAGTTCTGAATTCTGGAGAGACGGGGATTCCAAACGATATCTAGAGCGTATTTAGTGGGTATTGGTTGCCCTCTTGTCTGGTTATTTTGGCATGAACCTGCTGTATTTGCTGGGGTATGTTTCAGGATGGTGAGAGTTTGCTCTGTGCGATGTCGTAAAAAAAAAAAAACAGTGGAATGGTCCCCTCTGGAGAGGTAAGGGTGAAGATATCTCCTGGACCAGATCTCTGGCTTTTTGGTCATTATATAATAGCCACCCCCCTCTGAATGATTGTACTGGTGTATGCGGAGCTCCATGGGGCCTGATCGTAAAACAGTTCTGTCTGGATTTTGGTGCGTTTGTTTTCTCTCCTTTCTGCAAAGTGGCTTGTCAACAATGCTGTTAATTTTACCTCCAGCTTTTTTTTTTTTTTTTGATGGTCCAATGCCTCTTTCCAAAAGAGCCATTGACAAACTGTTTTCCTCCCCTGCTGACTTTTTTTCATTAGCTTATTTATCGCTCTGATCCCTTCACCACATGGCGTTCCCTGGATGCATTTTTTTTTGTCATGCAGATGTAAACAAAAGACAAAAGCAGATGTTCAAGAATATGACTCTATCTCCAATAGACAAGGCATCTGTTATTTGTGTGATTGAATAATGATAACTAAAATTTGGGGGGTGGGAGGGGCGGGGCGGGGAGTATGCAAATATAGGGGTCTTTGAGTAAACATACAACCCCCCCCCCACCTCCTTGTGCAGTGTCACACCTGAATCCCCCAGTAGAGCGTCATCAAACGCAGAGCTCAGAGACAAGCTTCACGCGTTTGCATCGTGTTTCCTGGCCATGTGCCACTCTGCGCATAGTGCTGCTGCCCCATCAGCACTGTCGTAAATTCCGACCCCCCCCCCCCCCCCCGGCAGCCCAAAAAGATCAGGCAGGAAGCGGAGCGAGCCCCCCCCCGTTCCTCCGTGACTGAAACCCACCCAGCCTGAACACGGGCGCGAGACCCAGCCCCCAGCGAGCAGCTTTGGGCTGAACATCAAAGTTAGGCGTGCAGACAGCTGAACTTCGGTCTGTTGCATCGCTGCACACTTTCATTCTATTCATCCATTGAAACCCTCCCATTCATACCCCTCTTCGCTGTATTAGACCCCGGCACCCTGTGGGTGTCTGCGACCGTACTCACCGCTGGCTGACCTCTGATCCTTCTGGGCGGCGCTGGGTGGCTGGCATGGTTTGGCCAGCAGCTTCTCCACCTCCAGCCGCTGCTCCTCCGCCCTCCTCTGCAGCTCCTGCACCTGCCTGCCCAGCCTCTCTTTGTCCCGCTGCAGCTGGCTCTTCTCCCCCGTCACCCGAGCGAAGGCTTCCCGCAGCCCCGCGTCCGGCGCCGCCCGGGCCGTCCCGGCGTCCCCGCTCACCAGGCGGCTCACCAGCGACTCCAGCACCGTCAGCCGGGACTTCAGAGCCTCCATCTCCGGCCCCCCGCCCGCCGTGGGGCAGCTGTTCTCCGCGGGGCTGGCCACGGTGAAGCTGTACTGGCAGCGGCCGCTCCGGTCGTTGGCCCTGAGGAAAGTGGCTTGCCCCTGAGCCCCCAGGAGCAGGCAGGACAGACACACGGCTACCTGGAGCCACATCCTTAAGGGATCGATCTGGTCTGCGCTGCGCGAAGGCTTGGTCACTCGGTTCTCTCTAGCACTCTCTCGTTTGCCCTGTCCCTGCGAGCCTGCCCTCTCCTCAGCTCGTTTCTCTCTGAGTGTCCTGGTAACTCGAGCTGGAATGTTGAACTCTTGAGCTTCTTGCCCCTGACCTGTTGCGCTGCACTTCTTGCCCCCCTCCGTTTTTTTTCGCTCTCTCTCTCTCTTTATCACACTCACTTTCTCTTCCCTTTATCTTTATCTGACAGGTATTCAGGTATTCGGTCTGCTCTTTTTCCCTCTGAGGCTCACGCAGTCTGCTGCGGCTCAGTGGGTCCTGCTTTTCCTCTAGCTGCTGTCTGGTCAGTCTCCTCAGGTTGCCTGTAAGTCTCTGAGTTCTGGTGGACAGCGAGGGGGATATTTATATGATCCGTGAGGGAGGGAGGGAGGGAGGGAGAGAAGGCGGGAGGAAGAAAGGGCAGGGGAGGGAGTGGTGGGATGCTGTGTTTTTGGGATTTCCCTGATACAAAAGAACATTCCAGCAGTTTATAAACTGCGTTTGTTTTTGTGGGTGTGCTGTACTACGCGCACGTATGCCTGCACGTGCGCACAGGTTGATTATGTGTGATTGTATGTGCAGGGGTACAGAAGGTGCAGAAAGCTGCTTATAGGATATTTCACTGAACAATGAACGTAGCTGTGGCACTGATACTCACATCAAGGTGGCCACTGTGAAAAACACAAACAATATTCACTGCGTATTACTTATGGCACCTAATGTTTCTTTTGCCATGTGCGTAGCAGATGTTACGGTCGAGCAGGTGTCTGCGTGCGAGACTTTCAGTAAAACTCTGTGATGTGAGAGCTGAAGCGCTAGCAGAGGAGAGCTTTCCCACCAGCTACACTGCAGCTTTCAGTGACCGTGTGTTTCTAATTCCAGTCCTCCAACCTTCCAGCAGCTCCACAGCACGGCTATCAGTTGCTTCACCCGAACGAGCGCAGGGGGGGACCTCTGGAATATCCCCGGAGAGGGGACGGGAGGGGAGGGGTGAGGGGTGCTGGGGGATTGAGTTTCCCCCACATGGAGCCAGAGTGCCCAGGGTGGCAGGGTGTTCCGTTACAAGAAGGGGGGGGGGGGGGGGGGGGGGGGCACATCACCACATAAAAGCGATTCAAGTCCGGGATCCGGCCAATCAACAATTGACCTGTATGTATTTAATCCCCTCTGTCTCCTTTGAGCTGGGCTCAAGCTGAGTGTTGGTCGCGAGTGAACGGTCACACAGGCACTGCCAGAGTGACTGTATCCCAGGTGCTTTTCCCATCAGTAGTTTCTTTTCCCCATCACCTTTTAATAAGTCCCAAGTCTGCAATCACACCTGCTGCAGCTAGCTCTTAATTCCAGCCAGACCTTCCTCAGCCCAAATATTCATCGCGTGCTAGACTAGACCTCCAGTCAGACGGACTTAGTTTCATAGTCCTGGCAACAGTTCAGGATGTTTTACATCAACGTACATAATTCTTATTAATTGTAGGCTAAGATTACTTTGGCGCTCTCATAACCACTTGTTAATGTTCACGATTGATAACTGTTAACAATCAATCATGATCAAGTATGGCAGCTTCCAACCATTGATTTGAATGTAAGGAATCTGCAGTTCATGGAGATGGTCAGATCACTGAGACTGCATACTGAATGGTCTGTTACATCAGTGGTAGCTATTGCGGACTGTCCACTTGTGAACACTATTAGTCTACCAAATGTAAATATTTTAGGTGTCAATACATAGTCTCGTGTGCCTTAATAAGGAGACCAAAAATATCTGAAGTTATGAAGCTTTTTTGCTGCTAGTTTTGAGTTTAAATGGCCAGATGCATCTGGATTGTCACTTCAGCACACTGCTGCCCCCCTGTGCAACAGAAAATTACTTTTTTAAGGTAAAATGCATCTTATGCCTCACAGGTAATGTTTGCTTTACTCTCACCGACTCAAAGAGCTTCCACCTCTTTACTAACACATTGTGAGAAAGTAACAGTGGTTAAATTGTCTGAGCATCTCTGCAATATCTATTGAGTTTTCACTCCTGTGTCTCTGTCTCTCTCCAAGGGCATCATGTGAACGATCTCTCTCTCTCTCTGCCTCCCTGTCTCCCTCTCAGTCTCTCAGTTCCTCTCCTTTCCTGTTTTCCCTCTGCTTTTATTCTGTCCTTTCTCTCTGCGTTCCTCATCCCCCTAGTCTTTGAGGAGGGTCCAGGGCGAGCCGGGCCTATGAGTCAGGGCCCCCTAGCCCGTCCCAGGGCCTCTGCATTAATAACCTGTCTTCCTGTTAGCAGTGAGCTGGCCGAGGCAGAGAGCCCCTGACTCACGGCGTTTACCGCAGATACGCAGAGCAGCGAGCCACTCAGCCAGCGAGCCACTCAGCCAGCGGGCCTTTGGCAAAGGCGGCTACGCGTCGGGCCGAGGGATTACTGCGGTCACTCGGGACCTCAAAGCAGCGAGATGAGGCAGGGGGGCAGACATGTGAGCGGTCACAAGCCGCTCCGCGCTCCCGGGCCTGAAACCCGAGTCCTGCGGTGAGGGGTGTGCGTCTGCTAGGACCATGCCATGATGAGAAACGCTAGCTCTAATCCAGCCGTCCCTCCCTCCCTCCCTCCCTCCCCGACACTCCAAAGGGAGTGTGCCTACAGCAGCTGCTCTCAGTGTTTACCACAACAGGAACTAACCTGTATTTTTCAGCCTGGATGCAGGCGAGTTCTGAGGTTAGGTATTTGTTTGATCTTTTGTTTGGTGGGCCATTTTTAATACCTTGTGATGTACGTGGGAGTTGGGAGGTTGAATTCATCCCACCCATCCACAGGTTGACACATGCCCTTTTCACACCTTGCTGCAGCCTTCATCTGGGCACTACCTGCCCATGAGCCTGCAAGCATTTCAGGCACAGCTCTCTCCCACTGGCTTTGGAGCTGTAACAATACTCCATTTAGACAGCAGGTCAATGGAGAACGTGTTTGAATCGCCGGGTTCAGCCACATGGCCCCCCGACACGTTTGTGAACGATAGACGGAGAACGAGAGAGTGATGGCGATGGAGGGAGAGGTGTTCGGAGCCAAAAACAGACCCTTTCTCCTCCCTCCCTCAGGAATTAGGTAATGGCTTTTGCACGTTCCTGTTAACAAGTGAGGAAAAACAGTTTTCGCTCATGACGAGTCCTCCTGTTGCTCCCCGCTAGCCGACCGTCGTTCTTTCGCCTCCCTCTGGTTTTCGACTCGCCGCCTCTCGCTGAAAACAGCATCTCGTGTTCCTCAGAACTGGAGACGCGCCGATGCGATCATTCTCGATTAAATCCCCGGGCTTTGTTTTCCTTATTCAAGATGTTCTATGGCGGGAATGTGTAGTCATCTTTCCCGCGCGTACCGGGCAGGGTTAGGAAACGATATTATAACAGCCTTTCCAGCGAATGTGTGTGTGTGTGTGCATTCCAGAGTAGGATGCGACCCAGCATCTCCACCAGAGTCATCGTTCCAGGCTCACACAGCAGGATTGCTGCCACTTCCAACATCAGACTTCATTTACTCCAAGAAAAAACCAAGAATGCAGAACAGATGCCTCTGGTTCATGACCAAATCCCGATCTTACCAGAACACCAGCTGTACACACTACAATCCCTGCATACTGTATACAAGCGCATCATATTGCATGTCAGGGAATTACCAAGAATTAGCATTAGACAATGCCCAAATACCAGTGCAAGTCTAAAAATCAGGCATACTACTCTTGTGAACGGCCTTGGAGGTGTGTGTGCATTTGTTTAAATTCTGGATCATATGCTGTTTGTTGCTACATAGGGAAATCAAAATTAAAATCTAAAAACTTATGAGAGAAAAATATATATAAAGAAATGAAAGCCTTTTCAAAACATACAGAACTGATTAGCCAATCGCATGTCTTCTATGAAAACCTATGGTGCTGAACGCTAGACCCCTTCTACATAAAGCATCTGGATGAACTCCCAGCATGCACCATGTACATATGGTTTTGAAGTGTGCAAGTGAACCACACAGCGCTGTCAAGTGAAAATTAGCCTCAATAGTTGTGACTGAAGGGCTCCAATTTACCCAAATGAAACCCCTGCACCCAGTGAAATGCTGTTGAAATACAGGAGTGAAGTGGATCTAACCCCTACAGATGTGCCCATCAGGCTTGGTGAGGCACACCCGTTTTACTTCTTCTCCACCCAATGGCAGTGGTCCACCCTAACGAGTGTTATGGACAACCCAGAAGCGCTGGCTTCACGGATGGAGATGGAAAGACCAGGGAGGAAAACAGGAGCTGCAGAGCTCATGGCAGAAGGGAGTTAGCAGCAGGGGTCATGGGGACATGGTACTACACAAACACCAAGAGGGTTTGAGTAAAAAAAAAAAAAAACAAAGTTTATGGGAGAGGTAAAAATGAGCAATAATGAAACGTGAATAAAAACAAACTGAAAAACCAGACGGAAACCGGACGCCATGCTTGTGAACACGGTGTACCAGGACTGCCCAGTTCCCCCCGAACAATGCGCTTACTGTACCCGCGCCTCGTATTCTCTCCCCCGAAAAACAAACCTAAATGAGCCGCGTCCCGTTAAAATCACTTTATTCCAAAGAAACATAAAATAGTCAGAGAGTGCAGTCATCGAATAAATGTTTCTGTAATGAATATTTACATATAAATTAAAAAAATTCAGAAAAAATACAACACAGATGTTAATTCTAATTACAGATATGCCCAGCGGCACAACTTGAGTCACGATTCTCGCCTTCCCACTGCCCATAGCAAACCACAGCTGTAGTAAACTCTTTACAAATCAGCGATTAATACTGTGACTCAGTATTTTCCATCATCCCTCCCCCCTCCCCCCCACCCCCCCCCCGAGCCCCCTTCCCGCTTTTTGACAACAGAAACACAAAACACACAACAGATTCCGCAGATGTACAGCCCAAATAGTCTAAGAAAACCTCCTTTACCTTCCACAAGGCAATAGCAGCAATGTGTCACTTCTGTCCAAGTGAACCATAACACACATTCACCAAAACATTTAAAATAAGCAGAAAAAGAGCACACTGCCATTTTAACCAAGGGGCTCACCAGGCATCTTGATAACGTCACGTATTTCCTGAATGAATGTTCCTTCAGTGCCTCTACTTATTAAGGTCTGTGTGCCAGACATCACATTAACGACTTGCAAGCATATCAGAAAAGTTAACTACTAATACTACCCAGGAGAGGGTAGGGAGCTACTCTAATAACCTAGTGTGAGGTCTAAAACACTGAAGAATGGATGTATCCTTACTTATTTTTCAAAATGAGGGCGAAGTGTGTGGACTCTGGGTAAGCACTGACTCCTGTCACTTCTGATCTATGTATATGCTTGTTTATGTTATGGGCCTGGCATCGTTGATGTTGTATTAGGTTAGTTTATTGCCCAGCTTGCTGTGCAGTGCTGTAGGGGGGTAGGGCGCGTAACTGTCAATGTACTGCAGTGCTTCTCACTGAACTGCAGCTACAGGAGAGGCCGGGTGCACGATAGAGCTCTCCTCCGTCCGCTTCTGCTTTGCTTTCAAAAACATGAAGAGTTAACGCGTAAAACCCCACACCCTGCCCCGAACTAAGAGTCTGGCACAGCGCTGTGGGGGAAATGTTCTGCAGCAGGGCGGAGCCCCCCCACTGGGTGTGGAGGAGGGGGTGGGGTGGGGGGGCTGAATGGAGGAGGGAAGGAGGGTGGGGGAGGAATGGAGGTGTCCGTCTCCTGTATGCCCCGCCCCCTCTCCGTGAGGTGCTAGTGGTATTGAAGGATTACGGGAACTACGAAGAGAAAGAGGAGAGAGAAGAGGTTAAGGAAAGAGTTGTCATCATCTGTACTCAATACCACCAGCAAGCACAAGGGCACTGTTGGTGAATTCAGCATGGTACTGGGTGTGGCTATCTGTGTGCAGGATAACACTCACTGATGATGATGAGCAGCAGAATCACCACCACCAGCGCGATTATTGCTTTCATCTGTGGAAAAAGACAAAGAAAAGGCCAAAAGCCATTTATTATAGCTCATAAAAATGTCAATCCATTTTCCAGTAACTGAAGAAGAAACACTGTAGGGAAAGTCTTTTTGGAGTTACTTTTGCTCCAGATGTCCTAGTGCATACTTTCACTCTGGATGAGAGTGCCTCCAAAATAAATTTTATGCAGTATGAGGAGGGTCCCAGCTCTGTCACAACAAACAAATGATGAAGATGCATCGGCACAAAGGGCGAACTGCATTGTGGGACACGGTGGGCAGCTGTGCGGCTCAGGAGGAGCATCCTGGGAAATCTCACCTTCATGTCCCTCCACCACATCCTCCTGTGCAGATGTTTGGCTCGACTGCTGAAGGCTGAGGCGTTATCCGAAAGGCTCTCTGGACGATCGCAGTTAGGGACATGGGGGGGGAAAAAACAAAAAAACAAGGACGGAAACAGAACATTTGTCAAAAAAAACCATGTGGAAAAGGTTTTCTGGTTTATACTGGCATAGTTACATAAGGGCTTTAGAGTTTGGCGAGATCGCTCGTGATTGTTTCCTGGAGACGGCCTTGACTGGGGACAGGGGCTTCAAAGATCTCCAAGTGCGCAGCAACCGCTTCGCCGTCTCGCCCCTGACGAGAAACGCTTTTTTTCTTTTTTCCTTTTCCTTTCTGTGGAATTTATTTCATCCCCTTGTTACTTAATTGGATTGCCTCCAACTGTTTGGCCACGGCGCGGGTCTAATTAGAGTAAACGCTGTTAAGTGTTCCGTGAAGAGCTTCAGAGCCCACTGGAATGCTGACCAGAGGCTACCTGCGTGCTGCGCGCAGAGTAGGGGCAGGAGCAGAGAGCAGGGACCGAGACACAGGAAACAGGAAGCTCAGAGCAGCGGTTCTACAGGCAGTCACACGAGCCACGATTCACCTGCGACGATCCACCAGACCCGACTCCCGTTCCACAGGGATCCGCCACGTCCAAGGTCCTTCCAGGAACCTGTGCATCCCCTTCTCGCCCTCACACCACCGCCACGCTCCCCATACTATGCACCCTGCGCCTTCTCACACCCCACACAGAGGCCGCACTGCTGGGGTCAAAGCAAGCTTTCCAATGGGCCGCGTGACAATCTCTTCCAGATGTTTCCCCACTGTATTGTCCTGCGGACGTGCTCTCCACCGCCTTGTGCGTGTGGACACGTGCAGCTCTTACACAATGCCAGTCATTCGAAAAGCAGCCAAGTGCAATGAAAGCGAGAGGAATGCAGACCAGGCTTTTCATGTGGTCTTCTCAGGCCGGCCGAAGGAGAAGATCAGAGGAGCAGCGGCCCTTTAAGGGTCAGGGGGCACGGAATAACAATCGAGCGAGAGGCCTTCTGCGCCCCGTTTATGACGCACCGACCCTGGTGATGCATTAAACACCCTTAATGCGGTTTCATGTTGCCCCGCTTCTCAAACAGCAGCACCATTCATCCCCCTTCACTCCGGCATCTGGCAGGGCGGGCAGGATACACGGACTGGGAGTCATTTCTCATTCGTGTTTTTGCGCGCGCGTCCAGATTCGCGGACGGGTCAGGTAGAGACCCAGGTCCGCGCCATTTTCTCAGGCGCTCGACGTGGACTTCCAAGTAGAGGGCCCCATCGCTCACGCACGGCTGGGCCGTTCGCCAACAAACACATCTTTTCGAATGAATCTTTCAAATGAATAAACTGATCCATGACACCGTTGAAATAAGCTAATTTGGTCAATTTAAACAATCAGCCTGATAAACAACACTGAACTCGCATGGAGAGTAATACAAAGAATGAATGATGAACTGATGATTCAAACGCAGTAGAACTGAGCAACATTTCAGTCTTTCCGGAGCTGGAAGTACTAGTGACGGAGCGGACAAGCCACAAACAAATCGTTTGAACGACTGGGGCCAAAAGATCTGTCTCACCAAAAGGAAAGAAAGTTGACAGTGATCACCTGACTTATCCTGAAGGTCGTCCAGGCGCTCCCCTCTCTCGATGACTTTGGAGATGTTCTCCTGCATGACGTCGATCACCTCATCCACCTGGGTCTGCACTCTACAAGATGGAGGCAGAGGAGGGGATGAACAGAGGTGAACGGGAGAGCTCGACATGTAAAAGACACTTGAGAGTAAATCATATATAACACTGGGCTCATATCTGTGTTCATAACTCACTGTATGTTTGCAACTCATTGTGCAGTAGTTGGAAGGCACAACTGTGCACCATGACAGGACGCTCACTTGCAGGGACACAGTTAAACCCTAATGAATAAAAGATGCTGGGAAGCTGGTGGATTTACTTCGCTGCCCGGAGTGTGCACTGCCAACAGGAACATTCTCACACCTGCGGCCACGCCCACTGCCCAGCGAGCCTGAGCAAGAACACCTCCGCGTCTTTAATCTCTAATGCAGGAGGCACACACAGTGTTCCCCCCCGGCCCATTAACTCTACATAAAACCCCCATCGGGGAAGGAAAAGAGAGGTGCTGCTCAGCTGCATGGGGTCTGGAAAATAACTTTTGGCTTTTCATTTATTTTATTTTTTTGGCCAACATTCAAATGGACTCCACAAAAACAGTCACAAAAAAATACCAAAACTACCCTCTAAATGCTTAATATTTGCCTTACTGTCCTTCCAACAATTAGTGTAAGGGATAAGACTGCATCAATAAACTAACAATGTCACATGAACAATAATTGGTTTGCATATATCTTGAAGAAATTGTAAAAAATATATATTTTTTAAAAAAGCTCAAAGTAAATTGTGAATGAAAAGATCAAATGGCAGAGGGGGGAGAGCTCTTGTAGTTCTTTAAACACTAAAGCCTCTAATCTTTAAAGTAAACCAGTATCTACTCTAGTAATCTTCACCCTTCAATGTGTGTTCAATAGGTATGACAACATGGAGCTGCATGACGTGGTAAAGGTCAATGTAAAGTTTGTGGATTTTGAACTTTGGTCCAGCTGATGCCAAACTCTCAAATCCTGAGTCATATTGTGTTGTCAGCATTTTGTTTTTGGCAGTCCGACTCGTCTTTAGTAAAGGAAACCATTTCACAGTCTTACAGCATGAAGTTATAAAAACGAAACTGCTTCCTCAATCAAATGCTCAATTTGCAAAAAGGTTGATAATCACTGTTGTCACCAAACCCTTGATAAATGGACAATGTCCTAATATGTGACAGAATTATTTTTTTTTTATTTGGGGCACTCCCTGTCTTTGATGTCATATGTTTTCAGCTTTTTTGACAGCTGCTTAACCTACAACAGCGATTGGAGCTCCAGAAACCATTAAATCACTGACCAGCTTGGAGTTCTAAGGTGAAATCAGGTGAGATATGTCAGGTATCTGAGGAAAACACTGCACTGCTTGCCAGAGCGAATTAAACATTTTCTTGGAGCTGAGAGTGGAATATGAGTTTTGGTTTGAGCCTGGGCTTCTTAAAAAGAAAGATTCAGAGGAAGCTAGCAGCTTAAGGTGCTAGGTCTTTCTTTTACCTTGTCACTGTTTGAAACTCACTGTTTTGTTTTTGTATTGTCCTAAATCACCAATCTAAGGAAGTTCTTAGTGTAGATGATGTTTATTTAGACTGAATTCCTTTTGTTCGATTAAAATCGATTCACAATTAATATTCGCTTGCAAAGCTAAACAGTTTTCTACGCTGCTTTCGATAGTTTTTTCTTTTCGTCCACTTATTTTGCTTACCGCGTAACGCTGTTTATAAAAGTACATAACACATCAATCACTTGGACAAATCATTTTGCCTGCGAAAAAAAAAACATTTGCGAGAACGTTGCGCAATCCTAACAGGTGGTGATCTACGGTAAATGGGGGTGGTCTGAAGCAATGGACAGCACAGCGAGGGCCCAGGGTGTGTCGGCTGGCATTTGGCTCCGCAAACCTGCTCGTTTCACGGGGGAATGGCATGCGTGATGCGCTCCGGGGGTAGCAGTGAGGTGTAATCTTTGCGGGGCCAACACCATACTCACACAAAGTGCTCCTGTCACGGCTGACAGGCACAGCTGTTCCCCACCGGAAGCTCTGTTAAATCAGGCTCCCGGCAACGGGGTGGAGACAGCTCAGTATCAGACATTCGCTCGTACGGTGCCTAGCGGATGACAGCGGGTAAAAACACACATGCACACGTGTGGCACGTGTGTGTACACACGCGCTCACGCACACTCACATACACACACTTACTGTCTGATTTTATCATTTTTGGGCCCAAATTTTGGTCCACTCGGCCCCCTCCTGCAATCAAAGAAGATCTGAATAAAATTTCAGTCCTAGAAGAACATAAACAAACACAAGCATAGGAATGGACGGGTCTAATGATACAGAGAGCTGGGAGGTGTCAGTGCAAGTTAACCGTGAATAAAATGTAGATATAGGTATACAACTTGAAATTATGCCAATGTTATATCATAACATGACAGAATTTGAATGGAAGTTTCTTGTACAGAAATTGTTCACTTTCTCCATTACACAAGCCACACGAAACCCAACAGATAGACAGACACACACACACACACTTACAGGAAGAAGTCCTCCTCCTCATCAGAGTCTTCCTCAAGGAGGTTCCTCTGCAAAACAACAAAAGTGAAAAGTTGGAGGTGAGCCGATGCACATTTGCAATCTCAAGACAAGCTTCTTATTCAACATCTCTGATGAACAATGACCCATTTGAGAAGGCTGGGGAGCAATCAGTACTGGTAGTGCTAGTTCAACAGTGTCATGAAGGATCTGGCCTAATAGAGAAAGATTACAGCTTTGATACTCAGTGACCAGTAAAAAGATTCAGACACATCCTGCATGGCATTCAGCACAGCAGTGGTATCTGGGAGTGTTTACCTGCTCTTCCCCATAGAAATAAGGATGAACACTAAGTGCACAAGCCATCCAGATCCAGACCCAGCTTCACATTCAGACAACCATCCATAAAAATACAAATCCTGTATGTACTGCAGTATGGTAGAAATGGACAGCAAATGCAAACATTAAGAATGAGCTTCGCAGACAGGAATCTTTTCCATTTCAAACAGAAGATTTAAAAACCTAATATAAGCGTGATTTGTGTGCTCGTACTTTTCCGTGCAAACGCACACGACCGTGATCGCGCTCCGGGTTCTCAGGGTCATTCTGAACGCGTAACGTTCACCGTTCCGGAGGACCGCCAAACATAAAGACGCCCTGTACATTCTTTTAGGATTCCAGCCATATGAGCTTAGTGCAGGATTGTCTCAGGAGTTTCCCTTCATAAGAGTAAAAAAATTCAGGCAGCCGGTGTTACATCACAACCCCTTCTGGTGGCCTAAGCCGTCATTAAACATGTCCATTCCTGGCTGCTTTCAGTCGCCTGTTGCGTGCGGGGCTCAAACTCCACGAGTAATCACTTAAAAGTTTTGTTTTTTCCTTCCCCTCTCTCTCTCTCTCTCACAAACACATGTCATTGTGCTATTCTGGCGGTACTCCAGAGCCAGAGAACAGAGGCTGGGAGAGAGAGAGAGAGATCAGGTGGGAGGGTAACGTGCTGCTTATGTAAGCGCCCTGGCCCGTTTCCCTTTGATCGCAGCTCAAAAAACACCGTACCCTGGTGGGCCAGAGCGGGAGGGGGGGAGGGCAACAGCCAAAACAAAGAGAAGAGAAAGGGGGGGGGGGGGGAATCTATCCTCGGACCTCTCCCTCTACTCTCGAGCGTTAAAGTACTCAAAAAGCTGCAATGTGCAGCAGTCTCGCTCACCCTTTCGCTTCGAATCGAACCCGTGACCTCGTCATCGTTGAGGTGGCGTTTGAATTTCGGGGGCATTGCTTCTGCAGGCTGCTCCCCTCTCTCTGGCTCCCTCTGTAGGTGGAGAGAAGAAGAAAAAAAAACTATTGCAGTCAAACAGCAGAAACTAGTAGTTCTTAAAATCCATTAACCATTTATTAAAGCTCAACTGTAAGAAACATGCATAGAACATGACATGCTTCAGCATCTGTTTCCATGTTTCAAAACAAAGCCTGGTCTGTTCTTGTGCAAATCCCATCACTGAGATCCAATATTTCTTAAGTGTACAAATAAAAACACTCACAGGGCAAGAATGAAAAATAACACGAACACCTTTTTTTCCATGTCAATGGAAGACACATATCGAAAGGGGCCAAGCATGGGGCTAAATGAAAATCAGAGTACTATAAATAAAAATGTTCAAAACCGTGAAAAGCAACTGACACATAGCCTACTCAAGTCTTCCATCACCTGTGAAACCTAGTGCCCATAAACATACTGCACATACTGCACACTGCTGTTAGGACACCACATACTGTACACTGTGCACTGTGTGTGCGTGTGTGTGAAGGGGATTTTTCCCACAGTTCTCTGCTGGGACATGTCTGGAAATCATTGACTACCAAGGTGCTGGAGCCCAACCAATCATGACATGTGTGAGAACTCAGAAAGAAACGAAAAGACAGAAACTTATCAAGTGAGTGTCCACAAAATAAAGACAAAAAAACTAACAAATCTCTAAAAGCCAGCGGAATGAACCCCACTTCCAAACAGAATGACAACGGTTAGCAAATCCCATTGGGGTACATTTACTTGGAGCTAAACCCAGCCTTTCAAAGTCCACTACATATTGATTGGCTTTGGGACAACAAGAGGTTCAGGAGCACTGAACCAGTCTAATATCCATGGTCATGTGATGATACTACTTGTAAGCTTTGATAGTTTTTTCAATAAGCAGCTGATCCCTCAATCCCTGCACTAAACCAGTTTCATGTAAGCTGTTGCGAGGGGTGGGTCTTGATTTAACACCAACTCAGAACTTTTCTGGAAGCAGAGCAACATTTACTCAAGGGGATCATTCACATCCACTACCAAGGTACTACCAAGAAAAACAGGAGCAAGCTCCAGCTACAAAATGGCCAATGCTAGCAGCCCCTGTTATCTTACTGCAGACTCCATTCCACCCCCATTCAGTGTGCTAATCCTGAAGTCCCCTCCTACCACTCAACACACTCACAGAGATGCCAACCTGTGCACTAGTCCACCAACTACCATCCCCCCCTCAAGCACCCCCAGACCCAAAACTACATCTGAGAGACCGATACCATTTTATCCACTTTTTCTGAAACGGTTGCTTTCTGCTTCTCCTCCTGGAAGCTTGGTCGGAAAAAGGCCTATTCCCAGTCAGGAGCGGCTCTGAATTTCCCAGTAAACAGCAGAAAGAGGTCTATCTGAGGTAACGACAGAGTGAAGAAGACAGAAAGAAAGAAAGAGAAAGAGAGAAAGAGACTAGTAGACTTGGGTTGCAACCATGAAAACACTGAAATCTTTCATATGCACATTCTGAAATGCATTTGCACTTCTGTCCAACTAAAAGCACAACCTTGGAATGTTTTGTAAGCTCAAAAACAGGGAATTGGCCAGCATCGGCTAAAGATGTGTTGAGTGTTAAAAAACAGGAACCAAATGCAGGAGCCCCTTCTGACTGAATAAGACTGATTGAACAAAACTCCGAACTCACATTCAAGAACTACAGCATTACATTGCAATATTTTCTGTTCCTGCACATATACAGCCCTGTGGTTCCAAAGGTACTAATTGGAATTAAGGCCCAGGGCCTCGTACATAGGCCACATGTGAAAATGTCCATGTGAAAACAGCCAATAAGGTAGAAGTTATGTCAATAAAGTACAGGGATGCAAGGGATGTCTCAGAAACAGCAGAGTTGAATGATGTGGAGATGAGGACTAACAGTATATCCAATAGCACCGACTTATGCCTAGTCTAATTTGGAGTGACCGGTCAGTAGGCGGCTGAATCAATGACCTTCAGCTAAAGTATACTTCATCAGGAGGCACTCACAGTAAGTGTGAATCCTGGAGACCGGCCACTTTCTCCTGTTCTACTGCATGATGTCACACTAGTCTGTCTAGGAGGTATTTCACCAATCACAAGCAAAAGCACTTGACTTATCAGGTAATGGAAATGAGGTAGGCATTGTCCCTAACCCTAACTGACCGAAACCCCCCCCATCTGACCCCCATCACCCCCCCCCCCCCCCCCCATGATGGGCATAGTAGTGAATAGCAAAATCAATTCATTTTGAGCCCAACCACTCCAGATAAACAATATTCTCAGTTACATAATATTGCTCAATATTTATATTTTACAACATTTATCATACTTGATTTGTTGGCATATGAATAAGGCCATTATAAGTAGTCAGAATGCAGGAATTCAAAATATTCAAAGACGTTCAAACGTTGCATTTAAAACAGGAGATAACGATGCTCTCAGGGACCGGGAGGATCCAAAATACCAGCCATAGAACCCCACCAAAAAGTACATTGATCTGGACTCCAAATAATCAATTAAATTAATCACGAATGTTCTAGTCTAGTGCGTTAGTTAAATGCGAAGCTTTACAGAAGGTTGAATATCATATTTTGAGTCCTAATGTTAAATGCAAAAATTAAAATAAAACCCACAATGGAAACTAACATCATTAAGGTTGGTGTTAGCTGAAGTCCTTTGTGTCTGTCGCATAAATAATAATTTTCTTTAAATGTCAATGACCGATATAATACTAATAGCACATTTCATTGCGGTAATGACATCCTGTCTGTCTGTGATTATAGCTAGGTCTCAAGTGTGAAGACAACCAGGGGTAATGTGACTCGTATTCGGCACTGTTCAGTCGCCTAACCGCTTCTGGTAGCTAGCTAACCATATGCATATCACTATTATAGCTGTACCGTCCACTATGTAGTCCCAAGAAATTTGCTAAATGCAACGAACAGCCCATCTATTATAGCCTATTGCAACAAAAACGATTAAGTCAGCTTTGTTTCAAAGAACAATATCACTGTCATTACACCAGTGACATCATAATATTAGCTGAAGTTAGTTGAGTAGATAGCTAGGCCTCTGTTGCAATGATGCTACAGACAGTCATGTTTGTTTAGCCTGCTTGCTAGCTCTCCCTCTCTACCGGCGTTATTTTCGCTGTTGCTCGATCCACAATCTGGAAATCAAGGAGAATGTTTGGGATTCTAACTCTCGAACGTAGTGATCTAGTTACCGTTTCGTGGACTTCGTTTAGCTGTTTCCAGGTGTACAAATATTAGATTATTTTCCCGGAATTACTGAAATGTTTTCATCAGCAGCGCTGCAAAATCTCCGTAGTCAACTCTTCCCTTCTTGCACCCGTACTCCGCTGACCAGGAAGCTAAACAGTTGTTTCCGCAAATAGATGTTCAGTAGGCCGAGTGCCATAGAACGGTCTGTGCTCAGCTCAGATAATTAAGACAACATTGACATTACTGCTGCTTGAGTGCATGAGTAGACATGTACATGTGGTTTGTTTTGCATAATAATTACGTTAGATGATATTGTAAGCTGTAGGCTATTTGATGGACCATAAAGTCAACGAGACAAATATTTTACATCATGTACGACACGCCAAAGCAAATCGAATTGTCGTCACGAATTGTATTTGTTATTTTTATTAATATATTCTTCCATTGACGTTAGGTTCCTCAAGTATTTGACCAAATTTATTGTTTAACGTGGTTAGAATTTATCTGCAATAAAGCAATCGTGCAAAACTGACGTAGCTGGTTGGAAGATTACGGTAACGCTATTTAAAAATGGCAGGCATGCATGAGTTGGGTTTAACGCGCTCGAGGAGTAACAGGTGATTGCTTCAACCTGTATTTTGTCATTTCTACCAATTAAAAAAAAAAGGAGTAACACGTGATTTACCGACATACTGTTACTGTGTATATCTTATCTAATTAGTAATCATTAAATATTACTAAAACGGATGAGATTATAAGGGGAATTTGTATAAGCTTCATATATTCCATATTAGAATAAAAAGTAGTTTTGCCTTTCGAGAAATGTAATGCATATATTTGCAGATAAACTGTTTTCACCATGATCTTTTTTTGGGTCTCACAGTACACTTCAACCCCCCCCCCCCCCCCCCCCCCCCAAAAAAAAGCAAGACTGTGCAGAGATAATTGCCTTGCTTGTATCCTATGCACCCCCTCCCCCCAATACACAAAGGTGAGCTAAACACTTTCATCTGTTATGCTTTTTTCCTACTGTAAATGTGTGCAAGATGTACTTCAGATGGTTTCCTTGTTACATGAAAGAGAAACAGTGTATCAGTTAACCGTGCAAATATCACCAGTCCTTTCATTCTGTTCTTTCATTTAGCTTAGAATGGCATTTATTCTTGTGAGGCAGTCTAATATACAGTACAGTCCATAGTTATTTGGACAGAGCCATCGTTTTCGTCGTTTTGGCTCAGTACCTCAGCACATTGGATTTGAAATTAAATGAATACAAGGTACATATATTGTAAACTACCAGCTTTAATTTCAGGGTATTTATATCCATATTGGGTGATCCATGTAGGAATTACAGCCCTTTTACATGGTTCATTCACTTTAGAGAACCAAAGGTATTTGGACAAATTAATCTTAAAGTCCTCATATTTAGAACTTGGTTGCAAATTCTGCCTGTAGTCTGCGACCCATAAACATCACATATGTAAATGTAATAATACATCTTAGATTGAGAATAAGGAGAGGGGGTTTACTCACAAACAGGCTTAAGATGAATTCCCAATTTACTTCAAGACCATATGATGAGTTTATTCTCACCAATTAGGTTTTTAAAAATCTGTTTATCAGTAGTATGGAGACAGGGGCTATACAATATTTACTGCTGTATGTATTGCTAGTTTGAGGGGGATTTAGAATTAATTTATAGTTCATGTGAAATGTCCAATGCTACACAGAAATAAAGCTTTGAATATACAAATTGTGACAGTAGGATGATTTCATAATCATTGGAACTGTACATCTACTTTTGCTCCAACTGTTATGTATTCATAAAGGGCCTATAAAATAATGGTTTTGTTGATGTAACTGCGCTCAGACAGACAGTAACGCAGCAAGACGCCGTTTCATGTCCATATAGCACATCTTTGTGCTCTGATGTTTATATAGATGAGAGTCAAAGAGTGTAAATCTAAGAAAATGAGAGAAATAAAAGTCCAGGACCAGAGCGCTGATGAGAGCAGCAGACTTCCTGGACCTTTCTGTGGTGCGGGGGTGTGATTGGGGGAGGAGTGGGGACAGAGGTGATCTGTGCGGAGTAAAGTAATGAATGACTCTGGAGAACAGTGCCGAAAAGCTGTGACTGATGCATCCCATATGTCCTGACAGCGCCTGTGCAGCCCCTGGTGTGTCTCTTTGGTGACCTCTTGTCTGTTTCGATCTCGGCTTTCCACGTGTGCAATTTCTCACACACACCCTTTGATATTATATGAACGCACAAGCGTAAACACAAACACTTTTTTTTCCTGTAGTAAACAAGTGTCACATGTGCTTCTCATTATGAGGGCTCACTGGTAAGGATATGTAAGTCCCACCCTGGCTCTGGTTCCAGGTTTTCTTCCCAGCACTGGCGTGGTCGACCCAAGATTCAATCGAGTGGAATTTACAATGTCAAATTAGAGGCTTAAGAAAGGGATCCTCGTCCAGTCAAAATATCTGTGCGATAGCTTCTTCTCGGTCACTCGCGCAGCTTGCACAACTGCTCAAAACACTTGGGAGCTGAAAACGTATTGGCCAGCTACATGTGAATGAAGTGGAAGAGAACTTAGTGAGTTGGACCAGTCAGGGCAGTAAAATACGATCGGTCTCGCTTCATAGAACCATTAAGGATCGATTTAATTCCCGAGTGGATTTCTCTACCGTTGATGTGAGGCGTGCCAGATTCACGTTGCACGTATTCCGCAAAAAACATTGTCGCACTTGTTGATCTGGGGGTATGCTTACTGTATATTTTCAGAGGCAACACTGCTGGCTGTAGTTCCTGATTTTGGTGGAGCTATTCCCTTCCACACATGATACATCTGGAGATCAAAGTGACCCCCTGTGTTTAGGTCGCCTCAGCTCTATTTAAAGAAACTGGCACTATGATATCGATGCGATGACTGAACCGCTGATGCTTTTCACGGACAGTGTTTCTGTCATGGTGTGTTTTGAATCGTACAGGGTGTTCCTTCAGGATTTCATCACATAAGCTTTGTGGCTTACAGAACTTGGAAATACATTACTCAACATAGACCGCATTGTCTTTTTGTTTACAAACTTTTTTTGTAGCTTGCGTGCATCAATAGACAAGTGGTTTTATGGCGAATGTTAATTTATCTTTGCGGTGCTAGGTTAGCACTCATACTTTTTCACCGAGTATGGTAATATATAATTTTAGATGGCCCAATCTCTTCACAACAGAGCACATTCCATGGAATGAGTGGTATACGTGTCAACGCATATTTATGGTTGAGGCCTATGTTTGCAAAATATTGGGCAAAAACCCAGATGCATTTCAACAGGAGGGGGGAGTAAGGCAAGCACTGGGAGACTTTCCGGCCAAAGCAAACAGATAAAGTGCTTTCAAAAGGCATCCCGTCTCTGACCTCTAACAGGAAGCACACAAAGCTACTGCTCTAATCACGTGCAACAGCAAAAATGTCCCCCCTGTTGCTCTGTCCACAAACAACTGGAAGATCAGGTGTTTATACAGACAGACTGGAAGAAGCTGTGTCACCAGCTTTTTAAAGCCTGTTGTAGATTATGACCTGTTTAACTAGATTCTTCAGATTTTACTGTCACCTTACAGTGAATAAGGAGCAACTCTTTCCCACAGGGAAAAGAGTTTTCCTTACCCTGCTGCTAATGGATTCTTTCCAGGCTTCTCACTGAGAGCTATTATGTGAAATGCCAAACATTTATATAGAAGCACAACTTTCAATCAGTACTCAGCCCTTGCATGACTGCCTTCTACAGTAATTATCTGCTTTTGAGATTGAATAGATAAGTTTAAAATATTTTTAAATGAACTAGTTCTTGATTAATAAATTCTGTCAACATTGTGACAATGACATTTTATTGTAATTATTACATTTTATTGTAATTGAAGCAGGTGTATAGCAGGCACCTGATATCTGACCTGATCTGACACCCTGCCTGCCCCTTTAAGACTATTTTCAAAGCTCACCACTCCTCCATAGTCACACATGAGCGCAGCCAGGATGATTTTACTACTCGTAACATAAAGAACCAATGAACATGCTCTGGAAGGACAGAGTTGCGAGATGTGTATTTCCAGGGTATTTTGAGGATAACGATGTTGTGTTCAATCGGGGAGACGACGTGGGATGAGAGGAAAGATCGCTCTCTGTCCGCTCTTTACGATGGTCTGCTTGTTATCCCACCGGGGGGGCGGGGCAGGCAATCTGAGACCGGTTTTGATGTGGCTTTAATGTGACAGTTGGCCAGAGCTTGTAAATGCCTGGAATATCTCCAGGGTCTGTGCTGAGGCTTAATCGTAAACTGGTGCTCGTTTTTGGTTTCGACCTGAAACGAAGCTGGAGGGAGCGCAGACATCACTGTAAGGCTGTCATATCCACATCCTCTCAGGGCAAGCACAGACACTTGCAGACTGTCAATAGATTTCATTTGGAAGGCAAGTGCATAGAACGATCCATTAATCAATTTTGTGTCGAGATGAGACACATTTGGGAACTGAACATTTTAAGTAAGTTTATTGTTGGGTGACTTCTGTATTCTCCATGTCTGTATTCTTTGTGGGGGATTCTCTTCTGGATGAAGCCCCCCTCCCCACCACATCTGCTGCCCCAGCATCCCCCATAAATCAGCATGAAATACACACTGAAATATTGTAGTTGAATGCATCCACTTTCCTGATTGATGGCACAATCCCCCTATTCCTCCCTTCTTCGGCCTGTCACTCAGAGGCAATGTGACTTCCAGAAGCTTTTGGGTACTTGAACTGTACTACCGTATCAGTAGCTGAAGGTCATTGTGTGGAGGTAGCTATACTCAGTCAAGAATAACAAGTACTATGTGGACTTAAGCATCAGACCGAGAAGGGATGCAGGGAGTCTTAGGTTCACAATGGTTTATCTTACATGTAGTGTCATGATAATTAATGTATTTAGATATTTGCAGAACGTTTTGCTTATCAGAATGTGTGTACAAGTAGGACAAGAGGTAAGGAACAGGGAGAGAATAGACACAGCATTCCATTTATAATCAGAGGTACAAGCAGGTAGTAACATGGCAGGCTATCAATGCCCTCTGTGGCACTCAACTTGACAAAATGGCAGCTTTCTTGGTATCCAATCAGATGAGGTGATTTACAGGCCATTTACAGGTGAAGAAGGTGAACCACCGGCTTCTTCTAAATGTATATACAGACAAGGAAACAACAGGAAGCAAACCTGAAGGGCTATATTTGATCATGAATATGGAAATGTATTTTTAATTTACAGTAAGAAACGAAAATGCCTTTTTAACCAAGTATTGCGTCCAAGCTTGAGATTAAATATACCTCTGATTGGAAATGCACATTCATGTACTAATACAAAGGAAAAGCAGTTATTTAATACAAAATCTAATGGTACAAATTTGACGTTTCTAATCCAACTGCAGAAACAATTCATTTAAAAACCATTTAATGTGGTGGACAGAGCATAGCGCTGCTGTGGTAATCTTGGGAAACTGTAACATGAGGCTTGGCATGCAGAAGGAGGTACGTCACGGTAACACGCACCTGACCCCCCGAAACCCAGGGCGACAGTGTGGGTCGACCCAGGCAACAGTCTGGCCGACGCTACTCGCTGACCTCGAGACCAGCGAGCGCGATTAATCGCCGTGCTTCGTCTTCTTGTTCTCCGGCGCATCGTTTGACTGGGAGAAGTGTTCGGACATGGCCGCGAGAGCTCGATAGCGGTGGGAGATGGTGTTCTTCACCTCTTTGGGGAGCTCTGCGTAGCTGCTCAGATAGCGGCAGAAGGGAAGAGTGTAGAAAACAGCAGATAGGTTACGTTAAAGGACGGGAGAGAAACAGACCTCACGGTGATTTCCAATGATCAAGCAAAGTCTTTCCACTATGTTGCTGTGCTGGGTGAAATGTCTATGAAAACCATGTGTAAAAAAAAATGTTGCATAAGAGTCAATGTTTTTTCTATGAACAGAAAAGGCACAGCTAAAGGAAGGCTGCATTCAGTGAAAATACATTACCCACTGTAAATGCGCAGCAAACACTGCTGACTGAAACTACCATCCTTGGGAGTCACTATGACCAACTATGCATTGCCCCGTGGAGACTCCAGGCCAGTCTGAACTGGCAGGTGAAGACGTGATTGTGGACTGCAGGATGTAGAACTGCACTAGGAATCCATGCTTTAGTTTTATGTGCCACTCCAGAGCTGAAGATTTCATGTCTGAGCATTCACAGTCATTTATATTTTTTGTTTCAATGTATTAACTGTATTTGGTGTCAGCGCCATGCACCAAATTGCTTTCTTTTTGGTTTACACTGCCCTCTAGTGGCACATACAAAAAATGTGATGAAATTGTTGGGAACAACTCACGTTTTGTCATAACCCTCCGGCTGGAAACAGGGGTCCCACCCAAAGTCTCGGGGTCCCCGGGGCTCTACAATGTGTCCCTTAACATCAAAGTCAGACGTAAACAGTCAGAGATAATCATAATTGATTAATATAGTTAAGCCTTTTTCCACATGGCATCTTAGTCCTATATTTTGGCGTAAAATATGCAATGTGTACAACACTGATTCATTGTGTTATACATTCTTTCCACAGCAGTGCCTTTCTCTCAGTATCAGCGTGCTTCTCGCAGTATCCGTGCCTTTCTCTCGGTATCAGTGCGTGTCTGTCAGCATCAGTGTGCCAGTGTGTTACTCTCAGTGTGAGTGTGTCTCTCTCAGTATCAGTGTGCCAGTGCTTTACCCTCAGTGTCAGGATGTAAATGGAAAATGGACTGCATTTATATAGCGCTTTTATCCAAAGCGCTTTACAATTGATGCCTCTCAATCGCCAGAGCAGTTAGGGGTTAGGGGTTAGGTGTCTTGCTCAAGGACACTTCGACATGCCCAGGGCGGGGTTTGAACCGGCAACCCTCCGACTGCCAGACAATCGGTCTTACCTCCTGAGCTATGTCGCCCCGATGTCTCTCTCCGTATCAGTGTTTTTCTATTAGTATCAGTGTGTCAGTATGTTACTCTCAGTGTCAGTGTGTTTCTCAGTATCTGTGTGCATGCATGTATCGGTACTGACCTCAGTTTTCCCCCTAAACAGCTGCACTGGCTCCTCCTTCCCAGCACAGAAGGCAAAGGTACACAAGGCCCATGCAGACTTGTCCTCGAACCCTGCCAGCAATTTGTACAGTCCTAAAGAGGCAGACAAACAGACTGAGACAAACAATTCATATGCAATACATAACCAGCAGAGCTCAAAAACATATTAGTGTATGTTCTTACCTTCTGGCTTAAGCTTATCTAGGAACCATTTTCTAGAAGAAAAAAGCCATCTCAGTGTCTTATTACTAATATTTACAACTGCCATACAAAAGGGACAGCAATTGTGTTCATTGGTTATTTATACAAGAACCATTCTATGCCCAAATATCGGAATCCACTGATTCGACATCGGGAAGCACATATGTGAGGGCACTCACATGTAAGGCCCCGGCAGCCCACCGAGAGCTCGGAAACAGAGGCAGGTGTCCTCCACAATAACTGGCCCATCCACCTGTGGGTGGGGGGGGGGGGGGCACAACAGAGTGACTGTCACCTGAGTGGGCTGATTAGATTCCAAACGGACTCTACTATACTCTTCAAACACCATTTCTCTGCTAAATACAAAAGTACAATGAGGTTATGCAAATATGCTTATCTGATGTAAAACCACATAAACTAACAAACGAACAAAAAAAGTTAAACAAAATCATATAAATTGAGCAAAAGCTATGACTACTTACGGTTGGGTCGGTTCTCCATAAGTGCCATTTGCACGGCACTTATATGAACACACATTAATAATGAGTCGGGTCAAAGTTTGACGGTACTTGACTTTTTAATAATAATAATCATCATCATAATAATAACTACGCAATAGCACAACGATGCATTTGGATTTTCAATAGGTCATTGTAATTTTCTAAAATGCATCTGCATGTTGAAAGAACGACAGACCTGCCTGGCTGCTTCTCGGCATTTCTGTACGGAGATGTCGTCCGGTTCTCCTTGGTATTCCGGCACTGAAAGGCAACAGAATGAAATCAATCTATATTCTAGTCTACACTTTAAAATTAAAATAGGCAGTCAGTCAGAGGCTACTCACAATCAATTTTTTTGGACACCAGCTTGTAAGGAAACTTGTCTCCCAGAATCTGAATGACCTGGGAAAACATAAAGGTAATGCAGTGCAAAAGAGGCTAAGAGTAAGACAAATGTAAACAGCAGAACACTTTTTTTACGCGCTCGTCATAGTCACAATGGGATGTAGAAATCCCATACCATCCATTTGCCTACATATGCACAATTAAGATTAAATTGGAAGGACACTGGATATCTACAGTGGACGTCTTTTCTCACCTCCTCTAATTTCTTTGCGTTTCCAGTTACGAATACCACGGATCTTCCAGCAGACAGCGCCATGTTTTTCCCTCGGCACCCGGTAAGCCATGCTCGATCTTGTAGCTTCCGGTGCAGCTACATTACCACGACCAATAGCGTTAACCAAAAACCTACAGTAGCCAATTAAAACACAGGCGTTTCTGCGCTTCTGCAAATGTTGTCCGGGTGGAACAGTCAAAATAAGACATGTGGAGACAGAACTTCTCAGGAATGCTGCATTTTTTCCTCTTCATTTTGCGCTTCACCACACTCTTATTTACAATATCTTTTAAATATACATCGGCATGAAAACAAAATCGTATATTACAGCCAACGAATGTTGTCGTATACTATTGATACTGAGATAGAATGTGTACTATTTGGCAAAGTAGCTAGTTGGAAGTTAGCTACAAGATTGGTAATATAACAACAGTACAGTTATTGAGAGAATGAAACTGCGTTCTTTATATTTTTGTGGTTGATGTGTTTTTATAATTAAAGACGAAAACTGGCAATATTATATCCAGGATATTGGATTTGCGCAGCTGAAGATGGAACTGCTGCCACGCACTGCTGAAGAGTTCAGCTCAGCGGAGTACTGGGAGCGCTTTTTTCGGCGCCGTGGGGACAAGGCTTTCGAGTGGTATGGCGACTATAATCAACTTTGTGGTGTGCTGCACAAGTACATAAAACCCCGTGACCAGGTAATGATCTGATTGACTTGTATAATTATTCACTAGGTTAATTAACAAGATAAACTTATCAATCTTCATCTCAACTGTTTTGCATTCAACAAATGCACACTTTAGCAATGTTCAGACAACCTTTTTTCATGATTGGAAAATTCAGTCGTTAAATTGGAGTTGCAGAACCTGTTTTGGATTATCTAACATAGGCAAGTGTAGTTGCAGCGTTACAGATTTACTACCTAAAGAAGGCATTCAACACTATGACGAATGCATTGCTGATATAGGTATGACCTAAACGTATTGATATATTTAAAAATCGATTTGAAGTAATATCGCAGTTGGGGAGCTCATATATTATTTGTATTGCTCTATATAGCGTACTGTGGCTCCACACATTATAGACAAATGAACCCTTTGCTATTCTGGGATTTTCCCCCCCCCCGCATCTGGGCATTAAATAAAACAAATTTGTGTGTTAGAATGCTTTGCATAGCAATTTAGTGTATCGAATGCAGAACTGTTATATTCTGGAGCAAAACGGTAGCTGTATGATGCACATTGGTAGTTCAGGTGAGTCTCCCAATCTGCTCATTAATGTACTTTGAGGTTTTAGAGGCATTGTCTGCAGAAAATATAAACAATTCTGTGATTCTTCTCATTTTGCGTTCAGCTCTGTTACTGAAGTTACGCAGTATTAACTGATGCGTTTCCAGCCCTCACATGGACTGAATTCAGATCGCTCCTTCTCCCAGGTGCTGGTGGTGGGTTGTGGAAACTCCGAGCTGAGCGAACAGCTTTATGATGTGGGCTACCGACAGCTCACCAACATTGACATCAGTGAGACAGTGGTGACCCACATGAGCCAGCGCAATGCGGAGCGCAGGCCCGGCCTGGCCTTTCTGCAGGCTGATGCCACCCAGACCTCCTTCGAGAGCGGCAGTTTCCAGGCCGCGCTGGACAAGGGCACGCTGGACGCCATGGCTGCCCAGGAAGAGGGGGCCTTGGCCGGGAGGATGCTGGGAGAGGTGGGCAGGGTGCTTGCCGTGGGCGGGCGCTACGTGTGCGTGTCTCTGGCCCAGGAACACGTGGTGAAGATGGCGGTGGAGCATTTCGTCGAGGAGGGCTGGGCAATCCGACTGCATTGCCTAGGGAGTCAGGAAGGAGAGGACAGCGGCTCAGATTCCTCCTCTTTCGCTCTGCCCGTGTTTGTCTTGGTCTGCACCAAGTTCCGCCAGCCGCCCCCGTTCCCGGTGCTGGAGATGTGTCAGGGCGAGGACGGCCCTCCCAGGAGGGTGGCCTCCGTGCCGGAGCTGCTGTCCGCAGTGAAAGAGTGCCAGACTTACGCCCTGCTGCGGCAGAGGCTCCGCGCTGGCACCGACGCCAGCCAAAACCTCTCCCTCACCCTGTGCCATGCCGCCACCGGCCTTCCCCGCTACACTCTCACTGTGCAGGACAGCCCGCCCACTACCAAGCTGCCCCGCAACAACCATTTTGCCATCTTCATTGGTGAGAGCTGAAAATGAGTTCCCATGCCAGTTCCACTCAGACACTACATACATACATACATACATACATACTTGCATATATAGCATTTGCATCTCATTACTTTCAACATCATCACACTTTGCAAATTCGAATGCAGCATCTCTTAATTTCTGTCCAGTTTTTACTTGGCGGAGGGGAGACCCAAACAAACATTTTCTGAAATGAATCCGCAGTGCCTCAGGGACGAGAGACCGACTGGCAGTATGGCTCTGCTGAGGGGCGTGGCCAGCTGGCTTCCAGCGCTGCCTTCAGGCGGCTAGTCGTCGTGGCCATGCACCGGGATCAAGAGTACCAGGATATGCAGGCCGTCCAATCAGAACTCTCCACAATGGTGATGGATCTTGCCCCTCCTGGAATGCCGGCCAATCAGCAGGTAGATGGGAGTGGAGACTGTCTACAAGTACAAGTGAAGAGTAGTTTTAATTAGGAGTAGTTAATCGTGATTTCTTCTCACTAAATAAATGGTTGATTTCACTGTGAATCAGGACTAAGAGATTTGTGTTGCAGTGGGAAATATTGAAGAAAAAAGAATTTTCATAATTCAAAATAATTCATTTGACTTAATCTATAACATAAAATAAATCAAATAAATTTTAACAAATAATATCAACAAAATGTGTAGTGCAATATTTGTGGAGGGACATAAATTGTCTTTCTTTCCCTCATCCCCCGCTCCTGTTTTCTTGTGGGCTCTCCCTGTCTGTCCAGGTGCCCTTCCTGTCGGTGGGCGGGGAGCTGGGCTGGAGGGAGGTGGTCAGCAGGGGCGTGAGCGCGCTCAGCGGAGGGTACTCCGTGGAGGACGTGCGCGGGGAGGATGGGCAGCTGTATCGCAGGCTGGTGTTCTTGGACAACGCCGGGCTGGTGCAGTCCGAGAGCCGTCTCTGTGCGCAGGGCGCCGGTGAGAAACGAGCCCGCCGCGGGCAGACATGAGCCTGGGCAAAAGCACAGGCTGAAAGACCAGGAAGGCCGTTACTTTCCTGGGGTCACTCACTTGCACAAGCATCTTGGTTAATAGTTTTTGGAAAGGTTCACATGAAAAAATTTTGAAGTACTATTTAAATTCTGTTAACACGGTGGTGGAAACTCTTGCTTTGTTCGGTTAAAGCGCACATTGATCGAGCTGCCATTAAATTAAAAAGAGCTGTGTGATGCATGGTGTTGGGGTTACTGTATTCAAATATCACCGGTCTCAAAATGAGTTCCGTCACAGATGAATAGTCTTCACAGAAGCATCAGGGTTATTTCAGGTATTAGCCCGTTATGTGGTTCTCAGTGTGAATTGTGGAACAGGGTCTGAATCGATGTTAAAGGTCATCCCCCCCCCCCCACCAGCTGCTTCAGCTCGTAAGAAGGGCAAAAAAAAGAAGTCAAAACCAGGCCCTCCTCCGGTGGCAGGGGGCCCCTCCCCCAGTGTGGACCGGGGCTTCCTGTGCTGTGCTCACCATGAAGTCATGGTCGCTGGGCTGTCCCTGCTGGGGATCGGCACTGCGGAGACAAAAGGTGAGCGGAGGTCTGTGGGTATAGTTCAGTGCCACTAAGGCCAGTTTGTTATTGTGGTCCTGTCTGTGTCTCTGTGTTTCTGTGTGCCTGGATGAGTCCCACAGTCTTCCTGTCCTGCAGGTGTCCCTGTGTCTGTGCTGCTGGTGGGCCTGGGTGGGGGAGGACTGCCGCAGTTCGTGCGGGACTTTGTCCCCGCGGCATCCGTCGAGGTGGTTGAACTGGACCCTACAATTTTGGAGGTGGCCCAGAACTGGTTTGGTTTCCAACCAGATGACAGATTAAAGGTGACTTTGGGTGATGGACTCGAACATATCAACAAGCTGGAAAGTCAAGGTCAGTGGACACTAGGTGCACACTTTTCAATTTGCAGCGCATGTAGTAGGCAGTCACAACTGGATGATTTGCTTATTTTTTAGAATGAAAGATTGAATCGCCATAAAGCCTGTTTAACATGCAAAGATTAACATGGCTTTTGGAGAAATTGTGAGTGTTTGTATTGATTGGGCTAAAACAGGAATGGAGAAAAACCTCACAAATATAACTCTTAATGACTTGATTGTGCAAGTTAAGCAAGGCAACAACCTGAAATTTACACTGCTCAGAAATAACAGTCAGTTAAGTCCAATTTGGACATGTATTTTTTTGTGAAACTCTCCTTAACTAGATAAAATGGTTTGCATTTTTTCCATTTGGGAGCAGACTTGCTGTGCCTTCATCTTTTTCATTTCCTCTGCTTGTATGTCCAATTAGATTATTGTGTCTCATTCCTGGCTTTTTCCCTATAGGTGGACATTTCTATGATGTCATAATGTTTGATGTGGATAGCAAGGATGCTACCGTGGGCATGAGCTGCCCTCCACCTGCCTTCGTGGAGAAGGATTTTCTGGAGAAAGTCCGCAATCTGCTCACTCCCCGAGGTATAGGGCCCCCTGCTGCCACCCCGCTTTATCTGTCCACGTGCTGTCTTTTCTGCTCTTCCTCCATTCATATATCACATATCAGTAAAAACAGCAAAATGCTGCAAATGGAGCTTTTTAGCTGACGATGTATGATTTTTCCTCTTACACTGGCCATCCTGGCAGATACCTCCAGGGCCTTTATGGAAAATAATTAGAACAGTTCCTGCTCTGTTCCTCTCTGTATTTGTCAGTTTGGGCTGTCACTGCTCTCACGGTTTTGGTTCTTCCTTTCTCTGCTCCCTCCCCCGCGCTCTCGCTCTTCTCTCTCTCTCTCTAGGTGTCTTCATGTTGAACCTGGTGTGCCGTAACTCCTCTCTGAGGGAGGGTGTGGTGGCACGCGTCCGAGGCGTGTTCCCTCGCGTGCTGTCGCGGGGGATCGAGGGCGAAATCAACGAGGTGCTTCTCTGTATGAGGGACCAGAGTGAGCAGGAGGGAAAACCCTCTCCCTTCAGCTCCCCGGCCCTGAACAAGGCAGCTCAGGGCCTGCAGAGGGCGCTGCAGGGACACAGTGCGCCCTGCAACCCACAGATTGACATCAGTGCTCTGCTGGAAGACCTAAAAATTGCATGAGGCAAACAGGGGTGGAAAGAGAGGTTAGGTAGATATGACCTTGTGAGGCAGGAGACTGCTTAAAGGGCTCGTTCTTTCTGTAGCACTGTTAAAATATAATTTCAGTTTAAGTGCACGTTTTCAAGGTGCACAGGAAATTATGTTTTTATCCTCCAGAAAGTGAACTATTCCTTTAAGCTCGATTATAGGTGGCTATAGAGTGTAGATGGGACAGTAGGGTAAACTCCATACTCCAGTGAGGGGAAAAAGCAGAAAAAGCTCTTTCGCAGTTTCACCTGTTGCCCAGTTTGAATCAAACGTCTCTGCAAGAAATACTGGTGCATACATCTTGTTGTACCAAAAGAAGTAAACATTTTTCCTTTAATTTTGTGCTTGGTGATGATTTTTGCCTAATACCAATGAATTTGACTTATGTGCTAACAAAGTGACATTTGTAATTTCACAGGGGATTTGAGGCAATGAGGCAAGGACAGAGATGTGTTCTGGAGTAAATTTGATTTCTTAATGGCTCTCAATGCCCATTTCAATTCCGAAAGCAACAGCAATTCAATAAAAGTTCAGATTTAAGGTTTTAGTCCTCAATGCATGTCTTGTAACATGATTAGGTTGGGCCACTCAGTAGTAAAGGGCTCATATATGTTTCCCAGGATGTTCCAAATAAAAAGTGTGGAATTAAATAAAATGGCAGATAAAATAACGAAAACACACCGAATATCATGCATTGGATACATGTTTCTGGCAAGCATTTATAGCTAAGTCCTACATGTGCTAAGAGACTGGCTCGCAAGGCTATACATGTGCATACATGAAGAACATTTTCACAACCCATTACACGTGTTAAATGTGTGTATGCTATCCTAACTGTAGCGCCTCAGTATTTGGGAAATGGCTGAAGGAAGTGCATTCTCCAGTAAACAAATCAGGCCTCTGACACAGCCAATTGCATGTACTGTAACGTCGACATTGTGCAGACGCTGTCCATGCAGCGCCAATTTTGTCCAGGCAACAGATGAACCGGTCCGACATCCGTCAAATCGTGAAAGCAACCTAAAGCAATAGAAACTGGTTCTCAGGCTACCGCGGTTCAATTATGCGTCTGCAACACCTGTTAACAGAGTTCAGTTTCCCCTTAGGTCCCCCACAGTACCGTACTCCATTCCTCAAGTATCCGCATGAGAATTTTTTAAATGCCTTTTTCGTTGCTTTCTCCCACACTCCATCACTGCTGCGGTTATGTATGGCTTTTCTTTTCAGCCCTCTTTGTGGTAACCTAATATAAATCAATGCTTTGCAACTGCTAATACATCACGCGTATAGTTTACCTCGAAATGGAGGGACAGGCAGGAGGATCACAGACACGGTCTCATTATTGAACTACCGCAGTCGCTTCACTGCGACACTTGCCACGTTCATTTAAAGTTTTTAGAACGGCAACATACATGGCAATGGCAACATGCTCGCTCTTCGAAGGATCGGTTCTATATTGTCACGTAATGTCCAACCGTGTTATCTATATGAGTCAGGCTTGCAGCAACCCCGCAATTGCCGTAAACAGTAGGCAGAACAACTCGTGTGTAAGTGGGTGTGATATTTATAGTGCTTCAGCCACGAGGGCGGTGCCGTGGTGTTTTTTGCACAACCGTTCTGTTATCATTGGCCCTACACGTGCCTATCTATGAAACAGGCGTGGCACAGCGCTGCAAATAACACGCATGCGTAGAAAGAAGACCGTTAGCTAGCTGTCAGAAAGGAGTACTGGATCGAGGTGTGAGACTGACGTTGAACCGAATCGAACTAGATCCACTCTATTAACGGGACTCTTCCACAGCAGCGTTGAAGCCACGTCGAAACCTATTTCGTTGATTTTTACCACTTCAGACGCGTAATCAGACGGAATAACATATCACTATAATAAAAGACACTGGTACCGGGCCGGGGTCTGGGCCAGTGTCTGTTGTTGTTCTGTGACCAGAACCGGACCACGCCGGTACCGAATTTTCCTGTGGCCGCAAAACGTATATTTCAGAACAGGTAAAGTAAACAATGAAAAAAAAATCATTCAATCTTTGCTTTGGTTAGCTAGCTCTGTAACTCGGTGCCTAGCTTGCTATAAATGATTGGCTGCTTGGCAAGTAACAGCAGCAGTAATGGCTAGTTTGCTAGCCAGCTAACGTTAGCGAGCAACAAGCGCTGCTACATACTGTGTTCCTTTATTGTCTCTTCTCAGTCGACGCAAACCTTGAAGTGTGGATGGTGGAGGCAACAGCTGGGTGACTGGACCTCGGAATCCTGCTTTGAATATTTCTGTCTGACTAACTTATCTAGCGAGTTAATTGGCTCTCCCGGTTCGCTTTCACCCATCCCCTGCATCCCTCTTGGGCTGTCACTATGGGTAACCGGGGGATGGAGGACTTGATCCCACTGGTGAATAGACTTCAAGATGCCTTCAGCACCATCGGCCAGAGCTGCAACCTTGACCTGCCACAGATCGCCGTAGTTGGTGGACAAAGCGCAGGAAAGAGTTCGGTTTTGGAGAACTTCGTTGGAAGGTATGAAGTGGTATATATATCTACTACGGGTAAAATATAGCTAGCTGCAATAGGTGGTGCACAAGTGAATGAGTAGACTAACGTCATCTAGCTAGATTGCAAGCTAATTAAAGCCACTGGATGTGAATGGCTCCCTGCCTAGCTAATTAAACTGCGTACGCAGGTAGTGTGTTGATAGGTGTAAAAATATAAATGAACCAGGAAAAATCTACTTCCCATTGTGCTTTGTAATAAAACTGAACTAACGTTAGTTAACGTTAGCTGGATACTGGTGAGTCTTGCGTTAACATTGCGTTAACAGCTATATTCTTTCCTCCGGCGCTCGTCAGGGATGCCGCGATAATCATCATTCCGCTTTGGCGAGCGAAGCATGCTGTGTTTGGGTCGGTTTTGGTGCTTTTGGTTCTCTTTTGAAACTACGGCCGCGATAACCACGCTCGCCTGAACAACACTTCAAAACAAACGCATTTAATTTTTTTGCGATTTGTTTGTATCCGGTCGCTCTTTAGTTTTCCACGTTAACATACCGAATTGAAGATGTAACGTCAGACGAAAATAGAGATTACTGAAGTAATTTTTCTTTAATATGCCTGATTTTCTGTATTTTAGCTAATGCACTGCTGAAAGTAGCGTTTTATGATGGTTGTTTTCAAATATCGATTGAGCACGTCATTGTGTATTCTTGTAAATTGTTCGTTCAGCCACAGTCAGCAGTTAATGTATTTTTTCCGCTCCTTGCCAAATCCACGTCCGAGAGTCTGTGAAGAATAGTAAGCGAGATTATTCAGTTTATTCTTGGTCACTGCAGGGAATGCCGTTGCGTATGGAATGATTTGGCCTTCGGGTGTTTTTGTGTTGCAAGTGTGTCACGGTCTCGGTGGGCTTCCCCAAAAAGGACACCTTGTGTTTTGAAAGCAGCAGTCATATTTTTTCTTTCGGCGCGAGTTCTTTATGAAGGCGGATTCACATCTTTTGAAATGGTTGCGTACCGCGCGAGGCATAAAATAACTACGAACATTCAGGGTGGAAAGCACTAAAGAGATTTCGAGTTCGTGTTATTTGAAAAAGTGTTTTATTACATGAAAAGCTGTGGAATTGGCATGCTCGTTGTACTCATTTGTGTAATGTTATTCTGTTATGGCAGTGTCTCTCCAGTATTGACAACGATCATCTCTTCAGGCAGGGACATTGAGGGGCTTGAATGGAGTGATCATTTTAGAGTGCTCTCATTGCCCCTCAAATGAATAGCCAGGAAAGAAAGTGTGACAGTGTGTACCAATGCAGTGATACAGTCTGTAATATTTTTGGGTGACCTGCCGCTGGTTTGTATGGAGTTGGAATACTGCCGAAGACTTCCTGGCTGTGATGGAAATGGCCCTGTGAGAGATGCCAGGGCCAGAGGTCTTATCTTGTGGACGCAGTTTGAGGTGTCAGCACAAAGGAGCTGTCGGCTAATGATGACCTTACAAGTTAAAGGTTAATGGTAGAGTACTGAAACAACCTCATAGGCACAGCTGTACATTTGAAAAGCTGCCTTAGATTTACCCATTTGTTGCTATGATACAGTGCATCTCATAAATAGGGCAAATGGAAGGAACCTTTTTATTGTTGGTTTTGCTTGAAAGACACAACGACAGTGTTTTGAAATTGATGAGAAAATTTTCATAAAATGCTTCTTCCTACCTCCAGAAGGGGAACTCAGAACAGTTGTGGTTTAGGTATGTTCATACACTCCCTTACATAGATGAGTATGTCCACAAAATATTAGTCACATCATGCTATGGTTCCCATTCCTCCTAGGTCAGGGCTTTTTACTCTCAAATGATTTCATTTTGTTGCAGCTCATATCATTATTCTCTTGTTGTTTTTTTAAAATAGAAAATATTCAAAAGGAATTCATACTGCTGATCATTCCCCTTGTATCTTTATTAATTTAAAGTAATATGCCAGTGTAAACATTTACTTTGCTTCCTTCCTTATTTCTTCTCATTTGGAACGCCCAATTGTATGTCAGTGCTCACTACTGGATCCTCCCTTATTGATTTTGGAGAGCACCGATGAGCAGGAGGTCACCTCCCAATCAAGCAATGCCAAGCGCCACTTCTTGTCACACGCAGCTTGCACGTTGGGCTCACACAGTGATGAGTCGGAGGAAGAAGCTGCCCTAAAAAGACTGGGGAGGGTCCCCAGAGAATGATGAGACTCGGGCTCCTGGCGCCCCGAACCCTCCCTGCCCACTAATTGTGCGTTGCCCTGCAGGGCTACAGGCCACAGTCAACAATAGCACAGTCAGGATTTGATCCTGGACCCTGTGGTCCATCCGTGCCCTAGAACAAGAATGCTGTCTTGACCGCCCAGCAGCTCCTTAAACGTGATGACAAAAGCATGAAGAAGTCTACAGGTAGGAATGTCACTGTAGGCCTAATGTACGAATGCAAAGAAGGTATTTAAGCAGAGCAGTTAAAATTCAGAGCATTCACAAGCTGTGCAGTTTTCCAATCACAGTTTCTCAGGCAAACACATATGTGGTGTGTTTCCGGCTATGAGATAAGCTATGATCTCTGCAGGTGGTTTGTCTCTGATCTCAGAATTTTGACAGTGGCTGCAGGGTTTGAATCATCTACAAACTTCAAAAGGAGATTATGGGATTTTAGACAGCATTGCAGGACCCTCTCTCTGAATGATAATACAGCCCCCGTAATACACTGTTATCTGATACTTGTTGTTTTTCCTGCAGAATAAAGTGGCTTGTGTCTTTGTGAAGTGACTCCACATATAGGAAAAGAAAACCAGGTTCAAAATATTTTCAAGGATGAGATTTGCAAGGCCAGGCAGTGTTCTTTGAGGGGATGCAAACAGACAAAATGAATACATTCTCAACAAAATGGGTGCAAATTGTGTGACCCACATTTAGAATTCAGGCCATGCTAATCATTCACTTTCAAGCACTGTGGAAAAAGGACTGGGCAGTTTGTCTTGCCACTTGTCTTGGCTGTTTCTTTAAAAAAAAAATCCTTTCCTTTATTGCTTTTCAGCTGCAGTAACTGTTCATAGTGGTCCTTTATTAACACAGCCATCAATCGTAGGATCATTTTAAGTAGGTATGCATTTCTGTTCATTTGATATTCAAATATTGGATGGCTTCCAAGCTCATATTCAAATAATCAAACCTTTGTTTTTTCGTAAGAGCTCTATGAAGTTCCAGTTCTATGTAAATCATAACATCAATCAAGACTAGTGCAAAGAGGCTTTCAGTTGCTTGCACATTCAGGGGGAAAAATGAATAAACTCAATTGTCTGCTACTTGATTTGTTTTTGCCTCCTTGATTGAGAGAATAGAACTGGATTCTTCATTTTTCCTTTAATAACCATTTGGCATCATGGTCCAATATTAAAATAGCTGAATACAATCTTGGTTTCAATTAGATCAGTGTTTGTGATTTCACTTGAGAAAACCATGTGTGTTTTTCTTTTTTAATTATTGGTGACTCTCGAGCTCAAGGCAGAAATAAGATCACGTAGTAAACAGGCGCTGCACCCAATGCTCTGTAACTTGTCATCTCAGATAAGGTGTCCTTGTGATAAGACAGAAATGTTCAGATTCCTGAAATGGGGAAAGCGACTGTGGAGTGATAAGATGATAGCGACAGTACTTGACTGCTGAGGCTGTGCTTACACGTAGTCCTGATGTTCTGAATGAGGGATGAGCTACTAGTGTTTTTATAAAAAGTAAGAGCCTATCGTCTGTCTTTTGGGCAGGTTTATTGACATCAGTTTTAAGGTAGATATGCACTGAACTGCTACTGCATGCCATTCTCAGCCTCCCGTCTCTCAGTAACTCCAGAAGCTGGCTTCTGGTAAAGAGCTGTTCTGCACTGACCCATGAACCATGGATTTTAAGGTGCAGGATACAGCTAGGCTATTCTTTTATCGATTCAGTGTTTTTTTGCTTAAAAAAAGGCTTAAACCAATAACGGCTCACCTCTGAGCCACCTGTCTTCAGAATCATTGGCAGATGACCAATCATCAGCCACTGTGGCCTTGAGATTTAAGATGGCAAGCAGGTCCGTTTCTCCAGATGGAAGGGAAGAGTTTGTCGGTGCAGCGGACGTGCCGAGATGGCAGCCCAGCCTTGGCTGAGAGAGTGCTGACTCACCGGCGTTTTTTCAGTAGCCGAATCGATGAGATTCTGGATCAAACGGTGACATCTTCCTCTGGCCTGCGGTGAAGGAACTGCAGCAAAGCACATCCTGAATTCGCTTCGCTGTGGCCTGAAAGCCGAAAAAAGGAACGACAACTGCGTAATATACCTCTGTCACTAGGCAACCAGCACAATGAGTAGCGATCTTCCCTGCAGCCCTGACGTAGCAGTGAGTGGAATGGAGTTTATGTGACAGCCACAGTGTGTGAGTCAGTTTGACTGACAGTCAGTGCAGGCTCAGTCATCATGCAGCCAATGAGTGGAGAGATTTTTTTAAAAATGTGTTCCAATTCCATGTTTATATTTTTCTCTTTGACCAACTTGACATTTGGTCAAGTATCACTACATAGCTCATGTTATTCAGTGCTCATCATCAGATCATTAGGTTGGTATAAAATACCACAGGAAAAGACTTGGTTGGAGGAAAAACAAATTTCCCACCCGTAAGTGTGTGCAACATATACGGGGATCTGCTTTGTGAAAACAGGTGTGTATCTTCATATGGTGTCTGTTTGCAGGTGTGTGTCTTCATATCAAGTCTGTTTACAGGTGTAGGTCTTCATTAGGAGTCTTTTTTACAGGTGTGCATCTTTATATGGTGTTTGCTTACAGGTATGGATGTTCATATGGTGTATGTTTACATGTGTGGATCTTCATATGGAGCCTGTTTGCAGGTGTGGGTCTTCACGTAGAGTCTGTTTGTCTGTAAGTTAGAGCTAGATATAGGTTTGTGAGACATCATAGCTGGTAGCTGGTAGGTGGTGACCAGCTAGAGCTATGTTTCTGAAACGACTCTTTTTTGAATGAGACATTAAACCAAGGTACTGACTTATTGTGGTCATTAAAGATCTCACAACACTTAGGCTAATGCAAAGAGCAGGGAGTTCCCCGGTGTCCTAGCTAAATTCTCAGCCTGGCTCTCAATCGTCCAAATTGTCCCCCAATTTAATTGGCAAAAATGTTTCTCCCACCTAAACTGATGTGTGGTGTGCATTTTTTCTTTTACTTACTTTTCTTCGTGTTGGCATTGATCTGTAACTGGCATTGAAATTGCAGCACAAAGCCTAAACTGTCATATGTGCATATTTTGTGCCACTGAATATACTTAAGATAAATCCCCCATTAATTAGACAAATGTTCTACATCTAAATCAAAACCTAACTTTACGCTGCATGCTTGTAATCAGTCTAGGTAAAGAACCTAAATCTATATTCTTCAGATTAGAGATTTAGCCTACTTAAAGTGAATTTACCATATTAAGCATCACTCATGATCTTCAGCAAACTAGTTGCCTCTCTTACAGGCAGACTAGCAAACCTCTGGTCCAGCATTAGCCAGACTGACCACGCTGGTCTATCGGCTGGCCTTAGCTAGTCCGCCACAAGTCAGCTTGACCTAGTTCATCGGTTTAACAAAGCATGTGTTCCAGCTGAAACCAGCTGAGGGGTGCTGCTGGACCTGACCGCTACGCCTGGTCCCGGACCTGGCCGTCTGTGTATTTTACACGGAAGGACTTTTATCTTTCGCCATCCTGACTGAAAGTGCTAACTGCTATTAGCCGTGTGGCGCTCACGCTGTCCAGGGGAAATGTATGGCCTACATACACAATTGGAAATAGGATGGCAAATGAGTGGTCAAGACAGGAAAACCTTGATCTTATTTTGGCAAAAAAAGCCCTGTTCACAATTGTCTGTTATGATTTGGGTCAGCCTGATCAAGCAGAGTGCCTTTGGAGTCACAGTCTATGTAGGGCAGTCCTTACCTGCTGGGTCCGCTGCTCATTGTGCTCATAAACTGGGTCTCCTCTCCTGGGGTTGCTCCTGCAGCCATGCCCAGGCTCCTTAATTAGTCTCCCTCTGCTTTCCTCCTTACCCCAAGATGGAGGGTGGAAAGACTGATTGGACAGGCATATTCCTTAGGCCTGCTCTCAGTCAGCCTCACACATAAAATGTCTTTTTGGTGTTTTACTTTCTTTTTTATATATTGATATTTTGTTATCAACTACAAAAATGCTATATTGACTATGAATAATTTAAAATCTATGAATAAAATATGACTGAAAACAAAGGCGGATCGTACGCATCGGTGAGCTGATGTGTAATTTTCCTCAGAGCAGGCCACCCTTCCTGTGTGGGTGGGAGATGCCGTAAGAGCTTTTATTACCCGCTATCAGAAATGAGTGAATTCATTACTGCAGGATCAGACAGTGTAAAAATAATCCACTTGTTCACTGACCAAATTTATTGTCATTTATAGAGATGTGTTACACCTGTGTCTCTTATTTAGGGAGTTTGCACAGGACACATTAGTACTGTTTTCAGTTTAACATATTGCATCACGGACAAGCTCTTGTGGTGAGTGAAGTGTGAACTTCCCTGTTTAACTTTAGGTGGAGTGCCAGACCAGTTCTGTCCGTGAAGGACTTGGGTCAATTAATTGAATACGTAAATAGGCTAACCCTCCCCATTGAACAGTGCATTGTGATCACTAGGCAAAGTAATTTATTTGTTGTTTTCTCCTCATGTGTATTACCCATGTTTTGGTGTCTGGGCAGTGAGACGTAGCTGCTCGGAGCTTTGAGACTTGACCTCCCATCAGAGTCACTGACTCCTTCATAACGAGCCCTTTGTCCGAGTGGCTGTCGGGATACAATGGGCCTTGAAGGGGCGGGGCTTGTTGTTGGCCTCTGAGCCACAGAGGACAGCAGGAAAAGTGCCAGAACTCTCTGCACACATTTGTGCAGTTTGTTACTCTCAAGTCCTCGACGAGGGCCCAGTCATGTTTTGAGATGGCATGGATGGATATTTTCGAAACTTGGAATGATGCTGTTATTTTGGAGTGCCACAGGCTGTACAAAACCCACAGTTTTAATGGAACCTGTTGTGTAATGTTGCTGTAATACCTGGCTGCACCAGCCACATTAAAATAAATTCTATTAGATGTCGTCATTGTTTTGCTCCCTGCTTTTCATTATTGATGTAGATATATTTTCACAATAATTGCAAATAGCAAAATTTTGTGTTATGATTTTCAAATGGTTGTTACTCTGTTTGAGTTGTCTATAGAGACAACTCAAACGTACAATGGCCGTAAGTAATCACAGATGACAGTGGGGAAAGTAGTGTTGCAGTTTATGGGGGCAGGCTAGGGTTGCGGGATCCTCCCCTGTACGCTGGCCTGACTTGGCTCAGTTTGGAGCTGTAGCTGCCCTGGCACAGTGCCCTTCCCTGGGGGAGGAGGGGGGGGGGGGGGTGGCAGCATGGGCGTTCCATGGGCATTCCACCGCCAGGGAACCCAGCTGTTCGCATGCGTGCCCCCGTGGGGATGGGAGGCAGGGTCTCAGTTTCCCACTGGGCACAGGCATGGCACCAGCAAGGAGGCCAGGCGGGGCACTTAACTCAGCCAATGAGCTCGGTCGCATTTAGGATGTTCCGTCTCGCTGCTTCTTTCCTCTTGTAGGGACTTCCTGCCCAGAGGATCGGGGATCGTCACACGAAGGCCTCTTGTGCTGCAGCTGATCAGCACAAACACAGGTACCTCAGCACCAGCGCCCGCCTCCACACCGCTCCCTGCCACACGCACGCCCGCTGCTGCGTGGTACTGCTCTGTGGAATATTCATGTGTACACAGTAATGCTGCATGGCATATTCACTTTTCTGCAGTTATTACAGATGACTTGAATTAAAGTTTCTGGAATCGCACGTGTGAATATGCTTCCACCAGGGGGCAGTGTCTCCAGTTTCATTGAAAAAAAGCAAAGTTCATTCACAACTATCACCTCCTGCCAGAAGGTATAGAGCAGGGTCATGCTCTGGGATATTAGCTGGGAGTTTCTTACAAGCTATTCCTCTGAATTCTAAACTGTCCGTTTGACCAAAGGCAGAATACGTGGGGTCTGTGGTCCCAGCTTTGATCTCTGGGCGATTGGGTAGACTGGAAGACCTGAGCAATGGAGTGATGAACAGAGGCTGTGGGCCACTAATGAAGCAGTGGGTCCCCCTGCTTCCGGCGCATTCCGTAAGAGGAGCGCATCGCTAGGGGGAGTGGGGGACGGCAACACAGACAGTATTTGGAAACTACGTGGCCATTTGTTCACTCTTCTTTCTCAGGCTCCCAGTGGAGTGGCATCTCTTTAATTAATTATCTCGAGTGCCTGTCTCGAGCAGGATTGAGTGCTTCCAAAATCGCGAGCCAGGAAATCGGCTCTCCTCCTTCGGCTGATGACGAAATGAGATCTTGCCACCAGTGGAGGAATGAAATGCCCTTGAAGACCGTGCAGCCCGCTTTCTCCCCCCATGTGTTAATTACCCGAGCTCCCAGAGTGGGTTTCATTACGCTCAATCATGCATTTAGGTCCTTCATACATATCAATTGCTCAACCGTGCATTTAGATCCTTCATACATATCTCAAAAAATGCATCAAATTTTTATTCTCCTTTAATGCAGCTGTTTATGTAACCGCCAGTACATTTTGTACCAACTGAAAACTGACCTTGAGTTATTCTCATATTGGTTTCTTATTCCCTAGATTTGATGTAAGTAGATTTTGGGCAGCTATCCTACTGTAGGCCTTTTGTCCTCTCCCAGTTCTTCCTTGCTTTGTCCTTGTGTTCTCTGATGAGAATTTCTTATGTTTTTGTTCCTGCTCTTACCCCGCCCGGCCCCTAACCCCCCCCCCCCCGGTGCCCCTCCCTCCCTCCCTCTCTGACTGCAGAGTATGCCGAGTTCCTGCACTGTAAGGGGAAGAAGTTCACAGACTTCGACGAGGTGCGCCAGGAGATCGAGGCGGAGACGGACCGCGTCACCGGGGCCAACAAGGGCATCTCGCCCGTGCCCATCAACCTGCGCGTGTACTCGCCGCACGGTACCGCCCCCTCCGCCCCTCCGCCCCCTGCCCCTCCACCCCTCCCCGTCCCCTCCGCCCCTCCGCCCCTGCCCGTCCCCTCACGCATTACGAATGAATGAATGAATTAATGAGTCATTGCATTTATATTGCACTTTTATGAATGCTCAAAGTGCTTTACAGTGATGAGTGGGAACTCCCCCACCCACCACCAATGTGTAGCACCCACTTGGGTGACGCTGCATGCCACAGCCTAATGCCCCCATTCCCCCCGGCCCTGACGCCCCCCCCCCCCCTCGGCCCTGACGCGTGTGCCCATCTGACCCCGCAGTGCTCAACCTCACCCTCATCGACCTGCCGGGCATCACCAAGGTGCCGGTGGGGGACCAGCCGGCCGACATCGAGTACCAGATCAGAGACATGATCATGCAGTTCGTCTGCAGGGAGAACTGCCTCATCCTGGCCGTCACCCCCGCCAACACCGACCTGGCCAACTCCGACGCCCTCAAACTGGCCAAAGACGTGGACCCTCAGGGTGAGAGCGCGTGGGGGCTGTAGTTTTTGAGAGAAGGGAATTTTCCATCACCGTTCGACTCTTTCTGTAGTTTAACACAGGGAGTGCGTTCAGCTTCACTGTTCCAGTAGGTTCTTTAATGGGACGCTCAAGCGATGCAGAATTAGAAATCTCAGATGCCAGGAGGGAAGGTGCCTGTGCCGTGGGGTGCTTGTCATAGGGCATCACACTTCGTGCCTGAATAGCCGTGGCAGCGGTGCAGAGGCAGAGAATGAGCGGGAGTTTAAAAGCCGCGCGGTGATTTCATTAGCGAGCTGGCACGGACTCAGCGCTGCCATTTCCTGCTCTCAGGAGGTTTTTAATCTTTCTAAAGTAGCACTTCAGAGCCCGGCTACGTTAGGAAAATGCACGTAATGGCGGTGCTGAGGAGGAGGAGTGATTATTCGGGTCTTTGGTGGGCTGCTGTTTGAGTGGGTGATTGAGAGGAGGGGTTGGGGGAGGATGGGGGGCGTGGAGGTGGGGGGGGGGGGGGGGGCGGCTTATGCACGACCACTCTCAGGATGATGTCACAGTGGGAGTCTCCTTATGTCCACCGCTGTGATGATTGTGCCCTCCCCCTCCTCCCAGGCCAGCGCACCATTGGCGTGATCACCAAGCTGGATCTGATGGACGAGGGCACGGACGCCCGCGAAGTGCTGGAGAACAAGCTGCTGCCCTTGCGCAGAGGTACGGCGTGCCACTCTGTGCCACCCTTACAGCGATACACGCCACCTCGCCATAGAGGAAGCACATAGGCTGTGCCACCCTTACAGCAATACACGCCACCTCGCCATAGAGGAAGCACATAGGCTGTGCCACCCTTACAGCGATACACGCCACCTCGCCATAGAGGAAGCACATAGGCTGTGCCACCCTTACAGCGATACACGCCACCTCGCCATAGAGGAAGCACATAGACTGTGCCACCCTGTACAGCTGCAGCACATACATTAACCCTAATTAGTATTTCCATAGTGGTCCCTATGAGATATAGCGCCATTGTCAGAGTAGTACCAGGAGATGTGTAAACACCATGTAGCTCTGCTCCGGCTGAGGCGGGGGCCCTGCAGTGCAGTGGACTGGTGTTTTGTTGCACGGGAGTTGGACACCTTCCAGGTGGTAGCGGCTCCGGGCTAGCGGATATCCTGGATATCCCGCTGCCAGGTGCAGGAGGCTTCGCGCTGCTCCTCGCAGGCTAAATGCATTCGACATGGATTCGGGGCTCATATTATTTTGGGGTCTGGCGACATAGCTGCTGGACACCCGGGTGATGTACAGTGTTGTTTTAAAAAAAATCTGAATAGGGTGCTCTTTCATGGAAAGGAAGCTACACTGCTTAAAAAGCGAAGCAAAGTTTATACTGGAGTTCATTTGATTGATATCTGCTTCATAGACCCACAAACCCTTGCATTTTCAGTATGTCATGAGCTGTTAAACAGGGAACACTGTGAAATAGTGAAATCATACTCATTAGTTTTTTTTGTCACAGCGTGGGATTAAGTTAATTTAAAAGAGAATTTGGTTCATTAACAAATAAATGACATCTGAATGGAACTCTGCATGATAAATTTAATATTTATATATTTTTGTCTCCATGCTTGTGAGATTTTCTTTGCCATAGTATTCCTGCCTGATTGGAACACTATATATACTGAACACTATATAACAGGCTATACCAACAAAATGCGAGTCAACTTTGAATCACTGCTGAGTTCTGCATTGGCTGACATGATACTGAACTTTATTCATTCATTGTTTGATCAGTATTTCAAAATCATCTTAAGTTTGGCAATTATTAACAAACAGCTTACTATTAAAAAACGAATTTGCCTTAATATGCTTAGTAATAGGTTAACACAGCTGGCTTGCTATTTTACTACAGGGGTGACATGATAGTTAACTAGGTACGCATGTTCACTACAAGACAACTGCTACATCTGCTTGTTCCATGGCTGAACGTAGCTTTTAAATAGATGACTGAAGCGGTCATAGCTGAGTGGTGAATATATCTTGAAGCAAGTGACCAAATCATATAATAAAGATATACGCACATTTCACCTAATAATATGTCATGGAGCCTAGCTGATATGAAAAGGGCTCATGCTGGAAAACACACATGCTATAAAATGGGGGCGCCACGAACCCCACTATTCATCACGTTCATGTTTAATAAATCCCATAAAGTTCTCTCCAAGGCCCGTGTGTCACACTGAGCGTGCTCCCTCCCGGCCCGCTCTCTCCGCTCAGGGTACATCGGGGTGGTGAACCGCAGCCAGAAGGACATCGACGGGAGGAAGGACATCAAGGCCGCGCTGGCGGCCGAGAGGAAGTTCTTCCTGTCGCACCCCTCCTACAGGCACATGGCCGACAGCATGGGCACGCCGCACCTGCAGAAAGTCCTGAATCAGGTGGGAGAGGGGGAGGCGGAGCCAGGCTCACAGCCGTGGGTTGATACAGGAAGGATTGGCAGGTTACTGAAATGACAGGTTGCACGCGACTGTATCCATAATATGGGAAATATATTCTTTTGTTAGAGGTACTACATGAATGGTGAATGGGGAATTGTCACAGACTGGATATTTTCAGTGCATTTTAATCGTATGCCTGCGATCTCTCTATTGCTGGATATTGGAGGTCCACTGAATCACGTGGACTGCAGAAGAGCTCCTTCTCCTTTTGTAATGCTGCTTGTGTGTTTCCACAGCAACTCACAAACCACATCCGGGACACCCTCCCTGCATTCCGCAGCAAGCTGCAGACGCAGCTGCTCTCCCTGGAAAAGGAGGCCGAGGAGTACCGCCACTTCCGCCCGGATGACCCCGCCCGCAAGACCAAGGCCCTGCTGCAGTGAGCGTCTGCCTGCCTGTCTGCCTGTCTGCCTGTCTGCCTGTCTGTCTGTCTGTCTGTCTGTCTGTCTGTCTGCCTGCCTTTCTGCCTGTCTGTCTGTCTGCCTGCCTGTCTGTCTGTCTGTATGTATGCCTGCCTGTGTCAGTCTGTCTGCCTGTCTGTCTGTCTGTCTGTCTGTCTGTCTGTCTGTCTGTCTGTCTGTGTCTGTCTGCCTTTCTGCCTGCCTGTGTCTGCCTGTCTGTCTGTATGCATGCCTGCCTGTGTCAGCCTGTCTGCCTGTCTGTCTGTCTGCCTGTCTGTCTGTGTCAGTCTGCCTGTCTGTGTCAGTCTGTCTGTCTGTCCCCCCCGTGCTCTCAGGAGCAACATGTTGGATGGTTTCTGAGCATGCCCGGTGGGGGCGTCCCCTCTGAGTTCATTAAGGATTGCGACCCCGCGTCTCCCCGCAGGATGGTGCAGCAGTTCTCGGTGGACTTCGAGAAGAGGATCGAGGGTTCCGGCGACCAGGTGGACACGGTGGAGCTCTCTGGCGGAGCCAAGATCAACCGCATCTTCCACGAGCGCTTCCCCTTCGAGCTGGTCAAGGTGGGCGAGAGATCCCCGCCCGCTTCCTGCTTTCCTGCGCCCACTCCGTCTCCTCTTCTGACCTCTGACCTCTGTGCTCAGGCTGTGGGGGAAGAAGGCCTTTGGCAGGATGCTGTTATGTACAGCGCTCCACGCCATTCTTTGTTTAGGCCTCTGAAGGATGCTTATAATGTGAAAGCATGGGCAGCGAGTCTTGCAGAAAAGCCTCTGGCACACTGAAGCTGTTGCTCAGGCCGCCGTGTGCGTCTGTAGCTGGGTTTCCGCTGACCTGCCTCCTCAGCTGGGGGTTCAGCTGTACCTGAGGCAAGCTGGAGGCACGGCAGTGGCAGGCTTGGGCCAGCTGTAAGCTGGATAACCCCTGCGCATGAGTGTAGTCTGGCCGCAGGCCCAGGTGAGTCGAGCAGAAGAACCCTGTGTAAATACCACGGCCAGAAATGTTTCCTTTGCGCATTCCTAATTAGGTAACACCTTCTTCACACTTCTCGCATGCAGTTTATGCAAAAAAAAGAATGTTTTTCCTCCTCAGTTGTGTGCCAGAACTGCATATAATTAGCATACTTGCCAATATTTGTAATTACATTGAAATTAGGTTCTGGAGTCTGCAGCACTTGAGATAAATGTATGTGGCTCCCTTGGCTGAGATGCAGTCAGTTGATATTCTTTGATTGTTCACACTGGAATAGTGGACATGCAGAGCCAGGCTCCGCCCCTCCTGGCCACCCTCTAACCACGCCTCTCCGCCCCTCAGATGGAGTTTGACGAGAAGGAGCTACGTCGGGAGATCAGCTACGCCATCAAGAACATCCACGGCATCAGGTGAGCGTCCGAGCGAAGAGCCACGCCCTTTCAATCCCTCCCTCTCCTCCTCGGGCTCCACTCTCCCTCCCTCGCCCCCTCGACCTGGCGGTCCTCCGAAGCTCTCTCACTCTTTCAACCCTGCTTTTCTCTTTCCCTCCTTTCTGCTACCCCTACTGCGTCCCGCTCTTTCCTTCCTCCCCCTCCTCCTCCTCCTCTTTTCCCCCGGTCCAGGACAGGCCTGTTCACGCCCGACATGGCGTTCGAGGCCATTGTGAAGAAGCAGATAGTGAAGCTGAAGGAGCCGTGCATCAAGTGCGTGGACATGGTCATCCAGGAGCTCATCAACACGGTGCGCCAGTGCACCACCAAGGTACCGCCCTGCCGCCCTGCAGTGAGAGGGACTGGGGGCCCTTCACAGGGAGCTGTCTGCTCCATAGCTGTCCTTTCTCTCCAGTCCCTTGGTCTTGGGTAAAGGAGGTAACAGTTCTGACCGCCTAGGGTTTGGATCGCACTGTCGGCATTACCAAAACCTAACCTGCCATTTTTGAAAGAAGAGCAGTGCTTTATTATGTGGAGCTAAGCTACTGTTGTTGTTATTATTCCGTTTAGTCACTGACATAAGCATATATTTTGCTGTAAAACATGAGTTCCATGAGAAGGCCGGTTGTGCTGTTGTGTGTGGTGTGGTGTGCTAGCCTCTGTCGCTATGTGAGAGCTGCGCTGTATCATTGCAGCTGGCGAACTTTCCAAGGCTACGGGAGGAGACGGAGAGAATCGTGACCACACACATCCGGGACCGGGAGAGCCGGGCCAAAGACCAGGTTATGCACCCGCAGACATGCACGCGTGTGCTAGCGGTACGCTAAGCGAGGCAGGGAAGCATACAGACAGTGATGCGTTTGAGCTAGCACTTACTGGCTCACCCTGGCAAATATAGATCGCATGCGTTTAAGAATATAACGTTATTTTTAAAATAAAAGTTGGAGTTTGAAGTTTTGAGTTGAATCCTGTACTCAATATGCTCCTCAGCGTACATAGCACAATTCCCTGAGGGAATGTAGTTAATTTTATTTGTTTGCCGGCTAGTTATGTTGATAGTAGATATGTAGTAGTTAGTAGTAGTTGTGCGCTAAACAAATTAATTGCCATTGTTCAGAATTCATCATGAAAAAACTTTTTTCAAAGTTTTTATGTGGAAATGTGCACCATGATTTATGATTGCTTGCCGAGTGCCTGCATTTACAGCACGCGCCATAATGTCTGAGACAAAGACATATTTTTTATTGATTTGGCTGTCTACTCCACAATTTTACATTTGCAATCAAACATAGGCCAAACCTTAGGCTAACCGAAACCAACTGTTTGGAACATCATTAAGAAGAGAACCCGGTGAGCTCAAATCACAAAGCTGCTCTGTTCCTGTCTTTCAAAAATGTATTTAAAAATGTTAGTCAATTTCTGATGGAATTTAAAAATCAATATAATCTGCTTGTTTTTTTTTTAGCTGTCAGCGTGTGGTGAACTAGCTTTGTGTTCTTAATTAGGAAAATCCATATGTCTGCATGCTCTGGTGTGAACTTCATTTGGCAGTAGAGAAGAAAGACTCACTGGCAGCGGAGAAAGGCACAGATGTTCTGGGAATACTCAATATTCAGTTTCTCTGCAGCCTGTTTTTTTCTGGCTTGGGAAGTGGTCTCAATTTAATACGCACCAATCAAATGGAGAGCCCTTCACCGATGGCCAAGTCTCTGAAAATGGCAGGCTCAATTTTCGCCTTCTTCTAATAATCCTAATGGCGTGTGTCATTTCCTGTGCTGAGAGGGGACAGGCTCAATCATGATACCCCTGAGTGCCCTTCATCCAGTGAACACCCACGCTGCACCCACAGGTTCACGTTCATTCTGATTAAGCGAGAGGGTAAAATGAACTGTAAGTGTCTGTGGCTTGTGTCCAACATGTTATTATCGATACTTGCCCATTGATCAGCGTGCACCTTGTCAGTTTTTTGCGTTATGACCTTATAACCAAAGTGTTAGACAGCCCTTAATGGTGAAGTGGTTAATCATTGACAGCCCTGTTTAGTATGTACTCACTCAGTATGCACGTGCGGGAGCGCAGTACAGACAGTGCGGCTCTCCTGCTGTATCTGTTGGTTTCTCTCTTTTCGCAGGTTTTGTTGGTAATTGACGTACAGCTCTCCTACATCAATACGAACCACGAAGACTTTATTGGTTTTGCGAAGTGAGTGTCCAAGCCATACGTGTTCAATAGCTAGCTGTCAATGCGGTGTTGTGTACACCACCCACCTTTAGCGTCACTTCAGATTCGCTTTCTTTTCAGTTGGTCTTGCAGTGAAAATATCAGTTAATGTGTGTTTTCTGCACGCCTGACTTGAATCTAAGCGAAACCTGTCCATCTCCCACAGCGCTCAACAGAGAAGCAGTCAGATGAGCAAGAAGCGCTCTGCAGGAAACCAGGTGAGTTCACCCTTAGTGCGAGTCTGAACTGAATCCGTCAGGAACCTGAGTGAAGCTGTCAGGGGTTGGAGGGGTCGAGGGTCAGGGGTCAGGGGGGGTGGGATGTGGTCAGAAGCTCGGCTGTCCGTGTTTGTCTGCTTTTATTTCATTTTGTGCTTGTGCTTTCTGTATTTGGTGGATGCACACGCTTGATTATGTGATGATCTTTTGCGTTTTGTTTTTTTGTTTTGTTTCAGTTTGTTGGTTTTGCTTCTGTTGACATTAACAGCAGCCCTTTTTCTGTTGTTGTTTGTCTGTTTCTTTCTTCACTTTGTCTCTCCGCCTCTTTTTTTTTTTTTTGGTAAACCCTCGCTCTGCTTGTCCCTGTGCTTAACCCGCCCCTCACCTGGAATGTGCCCCGTGCATCTCTGTCAAACTGCCCCGTGCTGCCCTCGACACCCCCTCCCTGCTTGTCCCCCTGTTGCCCCTCTCTGAGCAGCCCTGCCACACTGCCTGTCCTGCTGGGGGGGTCTGGTGAGTAATCCTGGTTTGGGGTTCAGGGTTAGTGGTGAACTCGGGGCTGGGCCGGGCCGGCGTGGATCTCTGACGCAGGGCTGGACGACATGGCCACAATTATCACCGTCATTTCTCCAGGATGTTGATTTTGACACTATCGCTGCAGAACTGTTCATTTTGACAAGTTCACGATTTTATTAGTTATTATTCCGGTTTTTGTTAAATTATCATTACAGGTTTTTGTAATCGTTTGGCATTTGATATTTTCCATAAACGTAGTGTTGAATATTTGACATTTAAATTTTTGTCTTGTATCATAAGAACAAGGCAGATGCACATGCTTGATTTATAAATTTTATTGTTATACAAGATATTACATGCACAAGGTTTCAGCAGAGTTATTTAGACCAACAGTGAACCCCTATTTTTTTTTTGCTCCAGTCTCATGAATTAGGTGTTATAAACTTTTATACCTCCCAGAAAACATAGTATTAAAACACATTCATAATGCAGCCCATATTGTTACTGGCTGAAGTCATATATTGTAATATTAATATTTAAAGGCCATATCGCCCACCCCTGCTGTGATATATTTACAACGACGTGTCCACTAGAGTATTGAGGATGAATCATTGCTCAATAAGTGTGGCTGTATTACTGTGTGTGGTGAGAGAAACTGAGGCTTCTGTAGTGAGTGTTGCTACAAATTGTTGCTCCTTGTTTATTAGTTTAAAAAAAAATGCAAAGTGTGAAATGCAGTGGTTTGTGTGGACACCTGATGATTTTTTGTCCCGATCTGACCCAGACGTGTTTTGTCTTGCCCCTCGAAGGCTGCAATCGAAGGTGCTGATTTTATTCGCAGAGTAGTCTTGTTTAACCGCGGTGTCAGACGGCTCACACAGTCACAGTGGGCCTGGTGGAGGTGTGACCCCCCCTCCATGGTGACCCCCCCCCCCTTTACCGCGACCCCGCGGCAGGGCCAGGGGTTCGACCCGCGTGCGTCCGTCTTAACGGCCTGTTTTACTCTCTCCCTTTCTCTGCTGATGTTCCAGGGCGCGGCGCCTCCACCCTCCAGCCAAATTGTACGAGCCCAGTTTGTGTAAGCCTTACTGCTGCTTTCCATTATAACTCTCTGTGTGGGGGGGGGGGGCGGGTGGGGGGGGGGGCTGTCTGGGACACTAACACTGTCACCACCTTCACTTTACTCCTATCCTCACCACGCCGTGTGAAGGCGCACCCAACACGGGAGCCGCAGTGGATTCTGACTGCCGCACTCTCCACCTGGATGACTCCGATGTGTAAATGCCTCACATTCCGATGGGCTTTTTGTGATCACTGCTTCACGTGAGCAAATGTATATCAAACATATGCTCGTGTAAAATTATGAGAGGAACCAGAACTAGCCTACTAAAGTCTTGCGGCAATGTGTAATTTGAGTCTCTCTCTCTCAGATGCCTATTGTGTCTTATCGGCGATTACAATTGTGTGAAACCAAATAGGCAATTGCGTGATGCCGAATCTGTTTTCGATTGCTTTGTTTGGAGTCTGATTCGCCGAACGAAAGGAAACACTGTGTCAGATAAAACCCGAGGCTGATCCGCGTGGCATTCAGGTGGCTGTGTCAGTTTTAATCCAGGTGCGCTCTCTGATGTCACTGATGTCACCGAGCCGAGCGTGAGTCTCTCCGGCTCCTGTTAACCTCACTCTAACCCACGCCCCGCCGCAGCTGCGCTTGTTCTGGCCTGCGGCGCCGCCGCGCTTCGGCGAGGTGCTCGGCCTGCGCCCTGTTAGCGGGCCCGGGTCGCCAGACCGGGCCCACAGGTGTGACTGTGATTAAAGGGGCGGCGGTAAGGCCGCCTGTGTGTGGTGAGGAGGGGACAACATGGCGCTCAAGCTGCTGACCCAGGCCGGGCACAAACCCAGCTGTGTGTTCACTGACTAATCAACCTGGAGGTCACGGGGTCCTGAGCGATGCTCGGGGGCGGGGGGCGGGTGGGGTGGGGTTATGTGGGGTGGATGTGGGGGGCACTCAACACACCCAGCCCCTCCACCGTGCCTGTGTGTCGGGTGTACCTGAAAGCTGCTTTTCCTCAAGCCCCCGTTCTCACTGTGCAGCATTACCCAGGGTACCCAGGGTCGGTAGGGCACGGTTCTGCTCACAGTTGGCACCGCGCCTGTGTGAAGTGCAGCTCTAGGCTGGCGTGTGGCATGGGTTCCTGGCGGCGTCGCTGTCTCAGTCACGACCTGGCGGGTGGCGGGGTGGGGGGGGTGCGGTGGGTGCGGGGACGTCTGTGCCCCCCCCCCCCCCGCTCAGTGTGCAGTGAGTCATCGGTGCGCCAGGATCCGCTGTGTGTTTGTGTGAGGCAGGATGTTTGGGTCACCTCTACCCCGTCCCTGTGTCATTCCAGCCCTCCGCTTCCTCCCGCCCCCCTCCGCCCCTCTCCGCCCCCGTCTCCGCTCTCATCCCCCACCCGCGTGTCTTTTTTAGTCATTGTTCCTTCGTTTCCTTCCACTGTCCCCTTTACCTCTTCCTGCCTGTCCTCACTGACAGCTCTGTCTTTCCCCCTCTCTGGCTGTGTGACTCTCACTCCCTCTCTCTTTCTCTCTTTCTCCCCACTCTGGCTGTGTGACTCTCACTCCCTCTCTCTTTCTCCCCACTCTGGCTGTGTGACTCTCGCTCCCTCTCTCTTTCTCTCTTTCTCCCCACTCTGGCTGTGTGACTCTCACTCCCTCTCTCTTTCTCCCCACTCTGGCTGTGTGACTCTCACTCCCTCTCTCTTTCTCTCTTTCTCCCCACTCTGGCTGTGTGACTCTCACTCCCTCTATTTCTCTCTTTCTCCCCACTCTGGCTGTGTGACTCTCATTCCCTCTATTTCTCTCTTTCTCCCCACTCTGGTTGTGTGACTCACTCCCTCTATTTATCTCTTTCTCCCCACTCTGGTTGTGTGACTCTCACTCCCTCTATTTCTCTCTTTCTCCCCACTCTGGCTGTGTGACTCACTCCCTCTATTTCTCTCTTTCTCCCCACTCTGGCTGTGTGACTCACTCCCTCTATTTATCTCTTTCTCCCCACTCTGGCTGTGTGACTCACTCCCTCTATTTCTCTCTTTCTCCCCACTCTGGCTGTGTGACTCTCACTCCCTCTATTTATCTCTTTCTCCCCACTCTGGCTGTGTGACTCACTCCCTCTATTTATCTCTTTCTGCCCACTCTGGTTGTGTGACTGTGACTCTCTCTCTATTTCTATCTTTCTCCCCCCACTCCAGCTGTGTGACTGTGACTCTCTCTCTATTTCTATCTTTCTCCCCCTACTCCAGCTGTGTGATTGTGACTCGCACTTCCTCTTTATTTCTTCCCACTCAAGCTGTGTGACTGTGAATCTCACTCCCTCTCTCTTTCTCTCTTTCTCCCAACATGGAATGTATGTGTATGTGTGTATGGGTGGACAGTATTGAACACAAGTATAAAGTTAAGGGACTTGGAACGTTCAGAATATTTGAATGATTTTATGCATTTTATGATTATCTTTGTCCTCCTGTGTGAAGAATGGACATGGAGTGGAAGGATCCAGATTATGAATCCATGTTCATCAGAATCAAGCTTAAGAAGAATAATCCACTAATTAACAGTTGCTGTTGTTGTTATTATTTTAGGATTCTTTTGTGTATTACAGGTTGTGTGTTTTATGATGATCTTTCTTTTTTGTCTTGGCAGCACACGTCTTCACATCTTCACTTATAAACTCCTAATTAAAGGCTCTTTACAGTTACCTTGAATCTGCCGGAGCAGCGTCCTGAAGCCTTGACCCCCCCTGTTTTAGCCCCACCCCCTCAACTCTGACCCCTGACCTTTGAACCTCCTCGCAGGTTATACGTAAGGGCTGGCTGACCATCAGCAACATCGGCATCATGAAGGGCGGGGCCAAGGATTACTGGTTTGTGCTGACGGCGGAGAGCCTGTCCTGGTTCAGAGACGACGAGGTGAGGGTCCGAGCCGGGGTCCGGCGCTCTGCTCATTCACGTCCTTCACCGTCTCACCACTTGAGCCATCTCTGTTCATTTCAGTGTCTGTCATATTAATTTCACAGTCGTTATGTTACACCTGCTTTTACACTGCAAAAAACAAGTGTAAAGAAAAGTTTGAATTGTACATTTTGCTTTGGATTGTGGATTTTGCAACCGCCTGACGCGTTTGGGAAGGGGCGAGATTCGGGAGGCCGTCCAAAGCGCCGCATTTATTTGTCGCGATCACAACTACGCATTCCTCCTGTGGAGAAAAAAAACACTGTTCACCACTCTTCTGAGAAACATGGAAGTTTATTGAGTATATAGGGAGTTGGGGGTGTACACGTCTCTGGCGTTGATGGGGGGGGGAGCTGGAGCAGGGGGGGTGGGGTACGGGGGTGGCCGTAGGAGAGTGTTGCGTGGTGGGGCTGACACTCTTCCCCCAGCACTGCCGATCCAGCTGTGGGACCGCGCGTTCTAACATCTGTACGAAACACAGCACACAGAATGAAATGCGACAGGTGGAGAGCCGTCGGCCGGACGGCTCAGGGGCGGGGTCCGTGGGCGGGGTCCGTGGGGGGCGGGGCCACGTCTTGGGTGGGCGGGGCCGCGTCTTGGGCCTGTTCCCAGTTCGTCTGGCGGGCTGCCGTCTGTCTGCCTGTCTGTGCCTGCTGTACAGGTGCAGGAAGTTCTGCACAGCAAGTGTAGACAGGCAGACACACGACAACTCCCGTGGCCCGTGGCGGTGGCGCGGTCACATGGTCCTCCGCGGGGCGGGGCCGCGCGCTCAGGAGGCGGGAGAAACGCGCACGTGGCGGAGGCCGCGGCCACACGACGCGCGCTAGCCGACGCACACGCGCTGAGAGCACACACACACACACGCACACACACACACAGAACACGAGCGCTCCATGTCTTTACTACAGTCCTCAGCGTGCTTTGGGGCTGACCCTCTCACACACATGGGCCCGAACTGCATTCCTGTACATCACAGTGGGACGTTTGAATGGGACGTTTATTACGGGGGCGGGGGGGGAGGGGGGGGATTCTAGAGCATCAGGAGCCACGCACAGGCTCACTCAGTCATCTCCGTCAGTCACAGAAGTGTCAGCTGTGTCAGTACCCCCTTCTCTCTCTCTCTCTCTCTCTCTCTCTCTCTCTCTCTCGTTAATGAGGCTGGGTTAGGGAGGACAGTTGGAAGGCTGACCAGTCACAGTCGGGGTCAAGTGCGTTCAGACGAATTTTTTTTTTTTTCTTCCTCGGAAATTTTCCTTCGGTTTGGATACTAGACCGGAGGTGCTACTGAAACGTTTTAAAAGCCACTTGACGCGCCCGCGAGTAATCCCAGCGATTCAGAGACGCATAACGCTGCTCCTGCTGTACGCCCCTGTGCGGGGTCTCTTGTGGGGCCACATGCTCTCTGTGCTAAAGAGGACCACTAAACCTTACACTGAGTCCTACTGCTTAGCACCTGGGGGTCTTCAAATTTGTAACCCCCCCCCTCCACCCCCCTCCTTTTCTAACTCTGGGAGTCTCATATATCAACTGCTGC